>NC_047514.1:16415615-16610615 GCF_902827115.2 Pseudochaenichthys georgianus | reverse complement strand
GAGAAAGCCAAATGGCCTCCTGTTACAACTCCTCTGTTACCAGCTTGAAGCCTTCATTCCAATGCATGGATTATTCAGTGGCTGTACCCTTTTAGTCCTGGCTGTGGCCCGCAACAGCAAATAGAACCTTATTGTTGTTGATTTGTTAGTATGCAGCAACTTTCAGGAGAGAATGGAAACATTAAAAAGCAATTAATATACTGGAGTGCGAAGGAAAAGAGGAGTCGTCTAGGCCTCCAGTGGGACTGCCGTTATCTGCAGCACGACCTGAAACTGCAGAAAACATGGAAAAGATGGCTTTTAGTGTGAGTTCAGCTCATCCCCGCAGATGGATGACTGACGGGAGGGAGCGAGGGACTAACAAAAGCAGTTTACGATCAGCATAATCAATGTGACATCAGCACAGCAACATAATGTGCGGGGGTTGTGCTGGAGTGGGGCTGGAGCACAAGATGCTCTTTTTAATAAAACTACAACATGTTCCTTTGCGATTACACCTTCCTGATCCTTGCCTGAATGACATTTTTTTCTGAGGCTTTTACCACCCGTCAAAGAAGCCTTAACATCGTGGCAGGATATCTGTGGCACACACTTTAAAAGCAATCAAGTATGCATTTTTATATTTCAGCACGGGTCTTCTGTGCTTTTTTGTAAAGAAAGCACTGCTTCCTCTGTTTCTCCACTTGAGTGTCACCCACGACTCATCATAGAATAGGGAACGCTGGCTTGAGATTAAAGGTATCTCACATTACTTGAATGGGCCCAACATGAAACAGCAAGCAAAGCAGAATTATGCTTTCTGTAAAAAGCATGCGAGCATCTTCACATTTATTAGTGGCGTTTCTACTGGTATGGTGGGGCTCTCATCTTAGCCTTTCTCGCTCTGTTCAAAAGGGACTTATGGGAAATTTACAAGCTTTCAACACATGGACAATTGCTGGGCGTTGTGGGGGAGTTTTCTGAAGTACCTTGTGCTCTAAGTGATGCGCACCACTGTTCAAAGGCGCATTATTTTTCAGAATCCTTCAACATTATTCCTGTTTTCCATTGAAACAGTATATGACCACAACAGCCTGTCCTCCTACAAAAAACTACCATATAGGTCGATTGTTCAGCAGCGTATTACGACCCAGTCACGTTTTAAAGTGTAGCACCTCTAGTGGTCGTGTAAGAAACAACATGCTCCCGTTGATTGCAAATGCTCCGGAGATTCTTTTATTCACAAATAACCCTCTCTGGAAAATCCTAAATTGTGCAATAGTTTGGCCATTAAAATGCTTTTTTATTAGATTTCTAGCGAGAAGTATATATTGTACTTTTATAATCTACGTCCAGTGGATGTGTAGGATCTATAGTTTGATTAGATATTATGAAGATGACTTGAGGTCTCGCCAGGAGAACGTGTAGCGGCAGCTTCCATGTAAAGTTAGCGTCAGACCAAGCCCCCAGGAAGTGCGCCGGACTCTGAGGAAAATATTTGTTGTGGCCAAACGGCGGTACTACACTTCCGTTAGGTTGATGGGCCCGGAAACACTTTTTCCCATTGACTTACATTGGGAAAGAGACGTCTGTAACTCGTTGGATAATTTTTTTTAAACTAAATAAACAACCCAGTATGAACGTTTGTATAGCCCTTATTAAAAACATTCGGTCCTCAAGTTGTAAAATGTGCTAATAACGTTATTCTGAGAGTTATTTCCCTCGGCATTATAAACGCGCATCCAACCCACGGGACCGCGCCGCCCGGCACGTTCATGTTACGTGTTCAGTACTACAGGCGTTTTACCTTTACCCATGGATGCACAATAAGAACGGACCCATATCCAGGGTTGCCAACTCTCACGCATCTGGCGTGTGACACACGCTTTCACTCTGAATCTCACGCTCTCACGCTGCCCAAACTATTCTCACGCCAAAAACAAGATGAACCGGCGATCGTTTTTGGTTGGTTATTTACAATGTTGAGTTGACAGCAGCTCAAACTGTCGATCCGCACCCTCCCCGCCCCCACCACTCTTAACAAAGTTGAGCAGAGCAGTGGGAGCTGGTTGGTCAATCCCCGACCCGTATTGCGCATGCGCAGATCTAAGATCCAGTAGAAATGATAACAAAGTAAAAGTCTGCTGTTTATTGTTCTACTTGGCCAACATAGAGTCAAAGAGTATGAGAGTGAGAGTGTGTTAATTAATATATTTGGCAGTTTGGAGTAAGTCTGTAGATTTGTTTGTGTCTGTGTGTTTCAAGTATCTCACGATAATTAATTTTGTTGGATACATTTTCCCGGAAATTATTGCGATAATATTGTATTGTATGTATTGTGTGTATTGTATGTATCATTGTATGACCATTTTAGACCACTGAAATAATGATAATATATAATAATAATTCAAGTACATCCTTTCAAACTGCTAGTCACATCCTCATGTAAATGGCAATTTATCGAGGTCAGAAAAGTTATCGAGTTCATTTTAATTTATCGTATGATAAATCAATTATTTGCTTATCGCGACAGGCCTATGCACACAATAAAACAGTGGAAACAAACATGTGTTTGACTTTCATTAGTGAATGAAACTGTGTGCCCTTTATAGTCTGTGTCCAATATTGTGTATTTGTATATATTCTATATATATTCTATATATATGCTAAGGTCCCGCTACTGACACGATAGCAGTCATTTAGTGCGCATATGTGTAATTAAACCCATGATATCAAAATCTCACTCCAGCCAGGTACCCAAAGTTGGCAACCCTGCACCATATCGCCTTACTTAGGTCTTTAATGACATCCACTTAAACACAGACAGTGGCAGAACTTCAGTGTTAGTATTATTAGATCTCAGTGCTGCGTTTGACACTGTTGACCACAACATATTACTAGACCGACTGGAAAACTGGGTGGGACTTTCGGAAACAGCTCTAAATTGGTTTGAATCCTACTTAAAGGACAGAAACAACTTTGTTTCTATAGGTAAATACACATCTGAGTTGACAAATATGACATGTGGGGTACCTCAAGGCTCCATCTTGGGGCCTCTTCTCTTTAACGTCTACATGCTACCACTGGCTCAGATAATGAAAAACAACAAAATAAGTTACCATAGCTATGCGGATGACACACACATTTACGTAACAATTTCACCAGGAGACTATGCTCCAATTCAAACACTGAGTAAGTGCATTGAACAAATCAATGACTGGATGTGTCAGAACTTTCTCCAATTAAACAAAGATAAAACTGAGATAATGGTTTTTGGAGCCAAGGCAGAACGTATAAAAGTTAGCCTGCAATGTTCAAAACAACAGATAAAGCCAGAAATCTAGGTGTAGTCATGGACTCTGACCTGAGTTTCAACAGTCACATTAAAACAGTTACTCAATCAGCCTACTATCACCTAAAGAACATATCTAGGATTAAAAGACTAATGTCACAGCAGGATCTGGAGAAACTTGTCCATGCTTTTATCTTCAGTAGATTGGACTACTGCAATGGTGTCTTCACAGGTCTCACTAAAAAATCTATTAGAAAGCTGCAGCTGATTCAGAACGCTGCTGCTCGAGTCCTCACTAACACTAAGAAAGTGGATCACATCACTCCTGTTCTGAAGTCTTTACACTGGCTTCCTGTGTGTCAATGAATAGATTTCAAAATACTGCTGCTGGTTTATAAAGCACTGAATGGTTTAGGCCCAAAATACATTTCTGACCTCCTGCTAAATTATGAACCATCCAGATCTCTCAGGTCTTTAGGGACTGGTCAGCTTTCTATCCCCAGAGTCAGAACTAAACATGGTAAAGCAGCGTTCAGTTATTATTTTCCAAATATCTGGAACAAACTCCCAGAAACCTGCAGGTCCGCTGCAACTCTTACTACTTTTAAATCCAGGCTGAAGACTTTTCTTTTTGTCGCTGCTTTTAATTGAACTATTCATATTTTAGACTGCACTGTAACTTTTATCCATGTATTTTTCCTTTTAATGTTTATTTTATTAGCTTTTCTTTTTTAATGCTTAATGTCTTTCATTTTTTGTAAAGCACTTTGAATTGCCTTGTGTTGAAAAGTGCTATATAAATAAACTTGCCTTGCCTTGCCTTGCCTTGCCTTGCCTTGCCGTTCGGGTGTTCAGAGCAGAGGTCCCTGTTGGAGTGGCAGAGCATGATGTGAACAGAAAAATGTTTCTGTCGCAATATCATTTAAGGAATCGTTGAGCTAGCTAACTAGCATACATTGTCACTATCTGCTAACGTTAGCTTTAGCCTTCGTTTTCTAATAGTTTTTTTCATAGGCTATAAACAGAGGTGGTATAAGTATAGATCTTGTACTTGATTCAAATTAGAAGTACTCAGATCTTGTACTAGAGTAAAAGTAGAAGTACTCAGATATTGTACTTGAGTAAAAGTCGAAGTACTCAGATCTTGTACTTGAGTAAAAGTACTCAGATATTGTACTTGAGTAAAACAGAAGTACTCAGATATTGCACTTGAGTAGAAGTACTCAGAACTTGTTCTTGAGTAAAAGTAGAAGTACTCAGATAGTGTACTTGAGTAAAAGTAGAAACACTCAGATCTTGTAGCCTACTAGAGTAAAAGTAGAAGTACCAGAGTGTAGGAATACTCTGTTACAGTAAAATTCCTGCATTCAAAATGTTCCTCAAGTAAAAGTAGAAAAGTATTCTCATCAAAATGTACTTAAAGTAGCGACAGTAAAAGTAGTCATTGTGCAGATTGGTCCATTTCAGAATAATATATATGATATGTTTTATAATGATTGATCATTAAAGTGTTCTCAAAGCTGGTAAAGGTGCAGCTAGTTTGAATGACTTTGTATACTGCAGGGTAGCTTGTGAATTTACTCCAGGTGGAACTAAAGTCTGATTTAACACTTGATTATATCACACTTAATTCATCCACATCTGTAACTAAAGGTATTAAATACATGTAGTGGAGGAAAAGTACACCAGTTACCTCTGAACTGTAGTGGAGTAGAAGAACAAAGTAGCAACAACATTGAAATAGATGAAATAGTATCTCAAAATTGTACCCAAGTATAGTACTTGTTGAGTTTATGAACTTAGTTACTTTACACCATTGGCTATACAGATAGAAAGACTAAGCCTTGCACAGAGGCATGAAAATACATTTTCAAAATGCTCAACAGTCCTGTCAAAATTATAAACTGACTGCTACACAATTAAAATAAATGCTTTTATATATTTCTATTAGATGTGAGTCTTTGGCGTTTCTGTTATTATTAACACTGCTGCTTTGGTTGTTCTGACTGCTAAAATCCTCTATTATTCCTAATTTTAAAGCCGATATTCCGGGGGGTCGGGGGGCTTGGATCCTTGTCATCTTTTTCATACCTGATGAGTTTGCATCCCTGCATATATATATATTTATATGTATATAGCCTGTGTTGTATATTTATACACACAAATGAACAACCTTTGTTGTCAAAAAACAAATAACAAGTTGTATTGTAGTGTTTATTTGAGTTTTTTTTTTGTGCTTATCCACATTTTGATTTCAGAGCACAGGACAGGAGAATGCTGGGCACAACATAAAGCTCAACAGTGAAGCTGGCAATACTGAACAAAACCATCTAGAGTTATAATATTTATTCAGCTGAAAAAGTCAAAGCTCTACGAAAATGTAATTAAAAATATATTGCACATGGTTGGTATTTAACAACAAGGGGTGTTATAGTCTGTGTTGTAGTGTGTGATATTGGTATTTATCATGGAAACATTTTACACCTTTCCTTCAAGTACTATACGTTTTAGTTACTTGTGGGGTACTTAACATGAATTATCACAGTTACTATCCTTTTACTCCATCACATTTCAAAGAGAAATAGGCTATTGTTATTTTAACTCCGCCACAGTAATCCATCATCAGCTTTACTTTTTAGATAAAGATTTAAATCACAATTGATCATAACTCAAAATACATATATGTTTTGTATATTACCAAGTGGTTTCATGTACAACCCACAAAAGTATCATGCTAAATGAAGCTCTGTTGCTTGGATATCACTAGATCTATGCAGGCCCGCCTTAACCTGCCATCAGGCCCTGGGGTTTTGTAGGCCCCCTATTTAAACAACAAATGAAAGTCATTTATAGCCTCGGCAGGCTCTGTGATCGCACTTCTCCCCTCTACCTGCGCCTGGTCCTCTCCTCCAGATGAGTGACGTATCGGGCCTCCCTCATGTATCTGTCCGGTTGCCGTTGGCTCCCCTCCACGTAGCAAGTCCTCGTCCTCTCCATCTCCTCCAACAGATAATGTCCCTCCTGTCTGTTCTTCCTCTCCCGCTACTCCATCGCGATCAGAACCAGACGGCCTACTTGGCTCCGAGGCCCCGCGGCCGGCACCACTACCGCTCGGTACAGAACTAATCTGTCCTTCCTCCTCATCCTGGCCAGGTTTAAAATAACCTGTAAGCTTCGGTATTTTTTGTAATAGCTGCTTGTGTCGAAACTCCTTTTCCCTCAATAATTTCCTTTCCCGAGCGCCACTCTCAAACTTTTTCTTCTCCGACATTTTCTCCTAAACAACCTTCATCTGTCACTCAATCATTCGCAATTTGAATAAGTCACATGTGAAACATATTCTCATTCTGATTGGCTGTTAAGTGGTGCCCATGGACTGTTACGGAGTCATCTCTGGAATCCATCGATCTGATTGATTAGCGGAGCAAATGATCAAAATACTACGGAGGGAAGATATTTTCGTTTGGATTACTTTTCTCCGGGAAGCTTGCGAGTGTGTGTGTTTGTGTATTTTTGCGTTTGTGTGTATTGTGTTTGTTTCCCGGGGAAAACACTCACGAGAAACACAGGCTGTTGTTATGCCTGCTGTGACGTCAAGTTACTCCGTTCTCCGAATGTAATTATGCCGAAGCTTCAAAGTTGTATTTATCTGAATTTGCCAAAACAATTTTAATATTCTGAAAGCCAAGACTTTGTTTATTTGAAACCAGATGAAAACAAACTGTAACGGACCCTGCCGTGTTATCTATGATTACTATACGCCTACCTTCATAATGTCAGCCGGAGGGAGGAGGAGTGAGTGGCGAGTGAGAGCTGTCATCTTCCCTTTACAAGCTTCAAAAATGTATTTATCGTGTGATTTTGGAAATAAAAGTTTCATATTCTGAAAGCCAAGACTTTGTTTATTTAAATGTTTTGTAAAAACATCCGAAATAAAAAACTTTTTTTTTTTAATTAACATTTTTTTTTAAACTTTTTTATTGGCTCATGATAGGCCCCTGATCTCCGTAGGCCCCTGGGCTTCAGCCCAGGTCAGCCCGTGCATTAAGGCGGCCCTGGATCTATGGGATTATTATTATTTTGTATCATAAAGATAAAGCAACACTTTCTCAGAATAAAGCAAAACTATGAGTTTAAAAGAAAAAAAACGGAGTCAAGCAAAGTTAAATACATTTAAAAAATAAAACTATAAGTTGCAAACAAATCATTTGTGTAATCATGTAAACTATAAGTCTTTTTTCTTTGTTTTAACATAGGTTTTTGTTTGCAGTTCTTGTTGCTTCTTTCTCAATGATCAGACTTTTACTCTCGCTGCAGCTTTTCTCGTTTGCGCTCCCTCATTTCTTGTTTTCGATTTTGACGCAAACATCCCAGGTGGGCGGGACTTTCAGGGGTTCGTCCCCATTGGCTACTCCGTTTTTGAGTGACAGCCCACTACACCACAGATCATACAGTGCAACTCATGCAGCAACTCCAGAGTCCACTCGGCCACGTTAGTGTTGGTGCCTCCTGGGGAGTTTTCATGAACGAACATATCGGATTTATCTTATGGATTGCTGTGCATTATACTTGTGTTGTGTAGTTTATACTTTATTCCAAACACACTGCTGCTGTTAAATAATTTCCCAATTTGGGATTGATAAAGTGTCTGTCTGTCTATTTATTTTATAGATTAAAAACACACATCTATGTATTTTCAAGCTAAAGGTGATTCACAATATAAACTGTATACTATTATTTTTTGAAAGACATGTTACATTTCAAAAGCATATATTGCTATGTTTAGGACACACAATTAAAGACTGCTTTAATTTAACAAATTCTACAATATAAAAGTGGCAGATTTGCTTTATTAAACAGACCTGACCTAGGCTGCATACCAACACAATTAGGAACATGCTCACATCTTACTGTTGGTCTGAAGAGCTGAAGCATTCATACACAATGGATACAAACTGTGTTGTCTCATTCTATATGTGAGAAAATGATATACATTTAGCATTAAAAACTCAACATACTATTCCTAGCCTGAGGAAGATATGAATAATCAACAGAATGGAATCTCTAACATTTTCATGTAGAATAAAGACAAAAGAGTGATTATACAAATTACATTTATTGAATCACTACAGTATCTTCTTGATATTCTCTATTCTATATTTCTATCATTGACCTTATACTTTCCCCCTATTTTGTATGTAGGCTACTCTTAATATTTAAAGGTTTTCATCAAATATAACTTATTCAACAACTAAATTCAATAACATGCTTTAACCACTAGGCGGTGCGGGTTAAAAAACCAGTGATGTAGTTAATAAAACATAATAATATCAAACATAATATGACTATTAACTTTATTGTGAAATTAAAACAGAACGGTAAAGGAAAATACAGTTTCAGTCTCTCGATTTGAAGCTTGTGCACCATGAACCTGTATAGACCTGTAACAGTCAACTGCATGAGGAGGGAAAGGTAGTTCAGTAAATCAGTAATATCTTTACAAACTACAAGTCCCTTTCTATCAGCTGTGCACCGTTATGGTGTAAATACAGACTATCTACCAATTGGATCAAATATAAAAGTCAGCCGAATTAGTGTTGATACTGCAAGGTGACGTATTGTGTGAAAAGAAATGGAAGATGTTGTGTAATTGCTGAGATATTTATGATCCACGTCACGTATTCAGTTTCGACGGCATCTCTTCCAGTTTTTCCAGAAGTCTTCTAATCAGGGCTCTATAAATAAAGAACTACGGCAGATGTGTAATATTTAATGCAGCCGAACCGTGTATTACAATGCCGTTATGTGATGACTTCCAAAGAGAAAAGCAAGCACACAAAAATGTTATCCGATTTCATATCGCAGACACACCATATCCCAACGTGCATTGCGGCTAAAACATCCAGGATTGTGGGTAGTTCGATGTTTTAGCCTATCAAAACCTCTGAAAAAAGAAATGTGTCTCTCAGAATCTAAAGGGAAAAATCTATGGGAAAAACACAAAGCATTGTACACAATTTAAACCAAATAATGTTGTGTAATTAACAAGGATAAACTGATGTTTTAGTACTGCAAATATCACTGTTAAATCATTTGATCATTGGTTTATTATGAAAACTTCGAGACCGGAAATACTGTTTTCACCCCGTGAGGGTTGACGCTAACTTTACATGGAAGCTGCCGCATATACACATTCTCCTGGCGAAACCTCAAATCATCTTCGTAATATTTATCAAACTATAGATCCTACACATCGACTGGACGTGGATTCTAAAAGTACAATATACACTTCTCGCTAGAAATCTAATCAAAAAGCATTTTAATGGCCAAACTATCCTACAATTTAGGATTTTACAGAGAGGGTTATTTGTGAATATACGACCCTCTGTAACGTTTGCAATCAACGGGAGCACTAGAGGTCGAAAACGTATAGGTCGTAATAAGCGCTTGAACAAACAACCGATTTGGTCGTAATAAGGGCTTGAACAAGTTGGAGGACTTGTTGGACCACAACCACCTTCTCTGACACACACACACACACAAATGCTGCTTGGTGTTGGTTGGCATTCACGTCACATCGGGCTGATGGATGGCCGAGATTGCCATGACCAGGATGCCCTGGCTTCCAATTCAACGCTACTAGCATAAGCAGTGCTTACGCAGCCACTGACACTGACTTGTCTGGGACTGCCAGGACTGGAGACATGGTCTGAGAGATTCCTGGAGAAAGCCCCTGTTGCATCCACATACTTGTATGCTGACACACACACACACACACACACACACACACACACACACACACACACACACACACACACACACACACACACACACACACACACACACACACACACACACACACACACACACACACACACACACACACACACACACACACACACACACACACACACACACACACACACACACACACACACACACACACACACACACACACACACACACACACTTATTGTAATGATTGTATGTATTACTTGAATTTTACTTAACAGACTGTATGTGGTTTGTCTTGTGTGTCATGTTTTGCTTTTTGTCTTTTTATTTATGTATGTCTGTAAGTTGTTGCTATTGTCGGGACCCCCTTGAAAACGAGATGTGCATCTCAAGGGGTTTATCCCAATAAATAAAATGTCTATACACACACGCACGCACGCACGCACGCACGCACGCACGCACGCACGCACGCACGCACGCACGCACGCACGCACGCACGCACACACACACACACACACACACACACACACACACACACACACACACACACACACACACACACACACACACAGCCTTACTGGGTGTTTTTTGTCAGTCCCCCTCATGCCTTCACTATTCATCGGGTTCAAGGCTAAGAAGAAGAAGAGACCGTCCTCTTCTAATGGGAACTGGGAACCACTCAAACCTTGCATACTTCTTCTGTTGACAATAAATGAAGAGGAAATCAATTTTGGCTGTGTTTCTCTCATAGTGGGCATGGATTATTTGAGAACAACCAAGGTGAACGTGCTCAGCAACAATGCAGGCCTGAAAAAAGACATACATTGTGAGAAACATAGAATGGCTAACCTTGGTCCGAACACCATGGTAACAGGGCACATAGTGATATTTTTATAAGAAATGGGAACTAAACACCTGAAACATTGCTTATTACCAAATATTGTTGCAGAATGAGGAAAAAATGAATGCTAAACCCTGCAAATAATTATCCCTATTGTGTGTTTGTGTTGAAAGCACCGGTATTGTAAGCAGAAATACTATACTACACATTTTGACAATTTTATACGGCCAGTACAATAAATACTGGCACAAGCTGCACAATTTACACCAGAACGTTTATCATAAATACCAACTAAGATCATACAAATACTTTCCCCCCCCTCCTTTGGTTAACTGATTTGACATGTGCTGGGCCTCTGCTCCGAAGCCCAGGTGTCATGGTAGCTACATGATGGCTTTTTCCTGCTACAAAACCATTTCATCATCCGAGGGGCCTGTTGGGTTTTATATCTCTGCCTGGCTTACTTTGAAGCACTTGATCCTCCGTCATGTCTGCCATTTGGGGCTCATTGTGTCATGGAAGAGGTCACAGAGAGGGCGATATTGCTGGTTGCTCTTCCTCCTCCAATGCATTCATCTTACACCACTGTATTCCCTGCGTTATAGAAAGATAGATAGCATGTGGAGAGAGAAAAGGGGAATTGAGTGAGGAGGAGGGGGCAGACAGACAGTGGCAGGCTGAGCTGAATCAATTAAGGCACATCAAATCAAGAATTCATGCATGCTGAAAGTGACAAATATTGGCTAAGGCGGTTAAAGCTGTCAGGGTCTTGCCATAGCTTACCCCCCCATCATCATCATCCTGATTGTCATCATCTCTGTCTCTCTATTTCCTTCTTTCTCTTGCTGGTGTTGTGTGTGTGTGTTCCTTTCTCACACATCCACAGAAATATACGTAAGTGAACCCCGAATCCAGTCTCTGCCTGTGTCTTTAAGGATTGATATAATTAAATCCAACTGGTTAAGCCTAATTTGAGAGCTGAACCTGACCCAAGACTTAAAGCCCTTTTCCTACATTTTCATTCCGTTGTTGACGATTATCACGCCAAGCTAATGGAACACATTGACTTTAAATTGATGATCAAAACTTTCTAGCAGCAGCATCACCAAAAACTATCTTCACCCCTTGTTGGAATACTTAGCAGTGAATCAAAAAAGCATGTAAAAGGAAAATTCTGTGTAAAAAGGAAGGATACGATAAATCAGTTCAGGCCCTCAGATCCAGGCAAACTGCTGAACTCAAAGTATCAACCATTACAACATTTGTGGGATTTATCAACTCCTTTGTGCCCCCGGGCCCCTCTTACTCCTCCAGGTCATCCCGGTGTCATCAGCTGGCGTGAGCATATGTCTGACACCTCCGTCTGTCCGTCTTTCTGTCTGTGTCTCTCTTCCTTGTCTGCTCTCCAACCCCCAACACTCGTGTCACTGTCCCTGACACTTCTATCGGCCACGGACCGTGTCAATTTGTAGCGACCACTTGATATGTTTGTACGGGGATTTCGGGATGAATGTTACCGTGTTTTGAGAGAGGAACATCTGGCGGGGGGGAAAGGTTACAGTATAGGTATACCAACAGAGCCCTGTGCAGATTTCCTTCTATCAGATAAATCAAGCCAGCAAGTCAGTGCAAAACGGGAGGGGCAGGGGAGGAATGAGCGGGTGAGAGGGAGGGAAGGGACGTTAACTCAATCCTGCCTGAGAGGAATGGAGTGCTTTGTAGAAGATGGGCCTCTGTAAAATGCCCATCTCTCTTTCATTGTGCTTGTCCAACCCCAATTATACATTTTTTTCTTAATGTATCCTTGGGTTTTATTGGGCGAGTTTGGAATTCTGCCTCAAAAAGATCTGTATCATCCACCCGATACAACAGCATCGAAATATGATATTTAAAAAAAGAACACCATTATGCCATCAATCGGTGTCCCAGCTGTTTTGAAAATACATGTTGCTATTCCAATTCCATTCACATTCACTAAAAGGAAGTGGAGGCAAAAATCTCTTGATGAATATAACAGCCGATCCTCATATGTTGTCTTTGAGCATTAGGAAAAGCGCTATACAAATCCAATGTATTATTATATTATTATGTCTTATCGACATATCCTCACCAAGTGCTGCTTTGGTGCAACAAGACCCAAACTGCTCATTTCGGCACATCAGATCTTTATGACCTTATAACAGAAAAAAAACTTTAAAACTGGAAAATACTGGGAGGGCCATTCAGTACAGCATTGGCTGAATGATTTACTCTTCACCCCTAAATAATCAGTTTTTCTCCAAATGACAAACTTGAGGATTTTGGGTAAAATGTGGCTGTCCTTCTAGAGAGAAGTCCATATTGAAGCAGTTATATCAAATGTATAAATACTACAATAAAGATTTGTATGGCAGGTTGAGTTATATAGGTAACTAGTTTATTTTTCATAACCATGTCGCAACACTAACAAATGTCCTTTCTCAGCCCTACTGTAGGCGAATGATACAAATTGTGACCACTGATAGCATCAAGCACTTGCCATCATAAAATCCCTACATCCATCTCAAAATCTCCCTCCTATCATCCTTCCGTCATATACAGAGAAGCGAGGCAGGGATGAGTAAAGCACATGTCAGGAGACGTAAGGGCTTCTGTGGTGGCCGACGAGATGAAGCTGTCAGAGAAAATGCTGTCAGCGCCGACACCCAAGTATCAAGGGCATCTCTGTGTCTTCTCCTCCTCTGTGCCTGTCCTCTGTTGCCTTGCTTAATTACACTGCATGTACGCTAAGACTGCTATTGTCAGGGGCTTGACGTGTCTGCACTGTTGGTATGCATGAAGCCACGTTTTGACACAGTGCCCTGAAGACTGCTGTGTTGTTTTGATGTGCTGTTGAAGGCTCGTGTGCAGAGGCAAGTGAGCTGAGACCAATAAAGGGGTTGTGTGCTCTTTGTGTTTGAAAATAGTTCAAACCTGTTGTTTAATGGGAGTGTGATGTGCATTAATTTCAGTCTGTTTTGTATGTGGTTTTCCTAGCATGCTTGTGCACATAGTTGTCACACACACAATATACCTCCTTGGTGTTAACTCACTCCTAAATCATGTCAATCCACTCAGGTTTCAGTTTGAAAATGTCATGCTGCTCAAGTTTTTCGTAGCCATGTAATGCTGTAAATGTACAGCTCCTGCTTGTTCCAAAAATGCTTGCCCAGTGTACAGAGTCTTTTTTTTTTTTTTAAATGTGTGTGCAGCCAGTAAAAGTGGGCTGGCAGTGGACGCATACTTCACACCCCAGATTGACCAGGAAGTAGTTGACAGCTCTCGGTGCCCTGGCCTGCCGCTAATTTCTCCACTTCCTTCCTGCTAGCCTAGCTTAGCATCAATCACCTCTCTCCACTTGCAGCGCTAGTGCAAACCAATTTCCTTAATGCTGATTGCACTGTAAACCAACTCTCCGCACCCGCTCTGGCTCTTGTTCCGTTTTACTCGTTCTTTCTTTCTGTCTTTCCTTCCACAGCTTCCCGTTTGACTTGACAAAGCAATGATTAAACTTCCAAAAGCTACTTAGCTGGGATACATGAGTGCAGAAGTCTGCTATACATTCACATTTTATTTTTAAGATTTCTTATCAAATCATGTTATGTTCAGTTAGAAACATAATATTTTTTTAAATGTAAAAATACATTTTGGTTAACTTCATGTCACTTGATAAGAGTGTGTTCCATTTAAAAATCTCTAAATCATACCCAAAAGGTTTTCCTTGGCTTTACATGACTTCTAAATCTATCCGTGTGGAATGCAAAAGGCTCAGTGAACAAGTGAGAGGCGATCGTTGCTTGCCGCTGAGGCTTGAGAAATTCCCTAAATGTTTCTCAAGTTTTGGAGTCAACATCAACTCAAGAGGAGGCCAGCTATTTCTCACCTTCGCTGAATCTGTACACCCAGCCCTCATCTGAGGTCAGGGACTCAGCCAGAGCATGTGTGTTTACATGTGCCTCTGTGTGCTCATGCTTCCCTCTTACTCAAAGGCTAAGGAAGTGAGGTCCCCACTGTTACTGAACTCTTCAGACCATAGCAACCTAAGTGATGACAAGCAAACCAGACCACATTTTAAATGTCTCTTAATTATTTTTAATTTATTGTGTTAGCCTCATGTGGGACGTAACCACTAAAATCATGACTGGGATTTTGCCAGAGGCGCAACTAGACAAAAGTATATCTTACCGTGAGAAGACATAGGTCTGAACTCAGCAGCTATCAGCCCTCACCTCATCAATGTCATTCCAGCCAATTATGGGATAAAGCGCCAGAAATCTCCGCCACCACACCCTTTCACATTGCACTGGCCCTCCGACCTATAGGGAGAATTAACACCACATTAGTCTATAAAAAAATATAAATATGCCTTCATGTTCTTATTTCTTAAGCCTCGCAGATGTTCAATATGTTAAAGATTACACATGTTGGAATCTAACATTTAACTTGTAACTTGTCAGCTGTCATTTCTGACGGGATTACTGGCTCTTTTGCCTCAAGAAAAACGTGTGTTCAACAAATTGTTTTCTAATTTGTAAGAAATTGCATTTTGACCGCGAACCTGCTTTAGGTGAACTTATTTAGTAAAACTTAGTAATTTATACCAGTTTTCCAAAGAAATAAGAAAAAACATAATTATGAAAAAATAAAACCACAAACATCTAAAATGATAGTAAATTAATCATTTGCAAATAAGCAGGTTAGCAGGATAAGAGATAAGATTACATCTATAAATGCTCGCAAAATAACGTCTTGATAGATGTTGCTCAGAATGACAAAAATCTACTTGAGTGAGTGTTAAGAAATACAAAACCAAATGTATCCTAAGTGTTTGGCTAAACATTCTAAACAATCCACCATATTCCTCAGTTTCTGTATACATTGGTTTGTTTGCTTCCTCTCTCTGAGTGATCACAATCGTGTGTGTGAAACTCTTGCAACCCAGTGGCAGTTCTTTCCCAGTGGAGAGATTGATGAAGTGCAGTGGCCCGGGGGCCAAGGGAGAAGTAGTCCCCTGCTGGGACTTCTCTCTGGCCCACTGAGCACACCACAGCCACACAGGATACATCACTCAATATGCTGCTGGCACACTCTGCGCTGGACAACATAAGGTCTGGATGGCTACGAAGAAATCGTAGCTGCGTTTACTCTTGTCCTAATGGCTGGTACAGAGCGGTTCATGTTTCAGCCTTGCTCCAG
Organism: Pseudochaenichthys georgianus; assembly: GCF_902827115.2. Lineage (NCBI taxonomy): Eukaryota > Metazoa > Chordata > Actinopteri > Perciformes > Channichthyidae > Pseudochaenichthys > Pseudochaenichthys georgianus. Next base: position 16,594,554 of record NC_047514.1, on the reverse strand, counting down.
GGCCCACCACTGACATGCTGCTACATTATGTTAGCCTGTGTTTTATTTGGCTCTGTTTGGTATAGTGTAGTGGGTTAGGAAGTGAGGGGGGGGGGGGGGGTGCAATTGAAAGCCCGGCATGAGGGCCACTCCAACACAAACAGTAGGAGGCTGAAGCCTGGGGTGCCTCGCTGAATACAAACTTCTGTGTTATGTGCAGTACCAACCACAGACGGAGACATTTTGTCATTATTTTTTGTTTATGTGTTTTTAGTGTGGTGGGATTTGCAGTGTAAATGTCAACAGGTTCAGCTTCCAAAATGTTCACGGGCTGTATGGTCTCCATTGTATACTGTGCCTGTGCATGTAATGAATAAGTATTTAGGGGAGGGGGGCACAAATGCTGCTTGGTGTTGGGTGGCATTCACGTCACATCGGGCTGATGGATGGCTGAGATTGCCATGACCAGGATGCCCTGGCTTCCAATTCAACGCTACTAGCATAAGCAGTGCTTACGCAGCCACTGACACTGACTTGTCTGGGACTGCCAGGACTGGAGACATGGTCTGAGAGATTCCTGGAGAAAGCCCCTGTTGCATACACACACACACACACACACACACACACACACACACACACACACACACACACACACACACACACACACACCACACACACACACACACACACACACACACACACACACACACACACACACACACACACACACACACACACACACACACACACACACACACACACACACACACACACACACACACACACACACACACACACACACACACACACACACACACACACACACACACACACACACACACACACACACACACACACACACACACACACACACACACACACCAGTACACAAGCATGAAAAGTGGGGGTTGGGTTTCCCTAACAAATTACCCACATCCCCGGCACTCCGGTGTCTCAGCATGGGGGAAACTCGATGGCCTGGGAGGAGGTGGGTGGATAAGTGGAAGGTCAGGGAATTGAGTGGAGAGGGCACCCAAAACCATAGCTTTCTCTACATAAGGCAACGAGGAGGAGGAGTACTTGGGGCCAGGAGGCACACATTTATTTTAAGTCTCTTCATCCAATCTATCACCACAACCTGTGCTCATTTGCACAAGGGGCACAGAGACTCACCATAGAGTGTGAGAGGTGTATGTGTGTGTGGGCATGCATGTGTGTAGTAGTGAAGGCCGCCATTACAGACTGCAGGGAGAGGATTAGGAGTCTGGAATGCAAGACACTCCTTGACCCCAGTGCAACCTTTGAGGCTAAATCCCTTGCCCATATCTGTCCTTCATGGTTCATGATCCAATTGGTAGCCCCTTTAGAATGCTGACCTCCTATGCACCTCGTCACTCAGTCTGCTTGAAACATCTCCATTCACTGACAGTGGGGCCTAAGCCAGGCTGGCTGGGATAACAACTGGAGGGTTGTAGTTGTAGACCTGTTTTTCAGGATACAATTTGAAAGCTGAAATTCAGAGACATTTCCGTTAATGCAAGCCTACTTAAGGAATAAAAAAATATCACTCTTGTTCTGCCTTTCAAGTGTCCATGTACATCTAAAACATAAATGAAGTGTTTCCCTTCTCCCTATTTTAGAGGCCTGTATGCTTTTCCATTTGCGAGCGTGTCAACCAAGAATGACGTTAATGGAGGTGGAGAGGAACGAACACATCAGAACGGCGGGTGAGTGGCAGTGACACTGAGCAGCAGCAAAGAGCTGGGTGGCAGGCAATCAGAGAGGCTCTCTTTCTCTTTCACTTCAGTCCCACATGACATGGCTCACTAGAGAGATGAGAGACAGATGGGTGCCCCGCTCGCTACTGAGGTCCCCTGAATAAAATATCATACTTCTGATTAATTCATATTTCATCTGCATGGAGAAAAAGCATTATTGTTTTTAGCTGCCATTCAGATGGCGTCTGTTGTTGATTCAGGTTCATTTATTGAAATTTGTGTTTATACACACTTTATATGGTATTATTAAATCAATGAGCATTGATGTATTAATTGGTACACTTAAGTTATTGAATTTGAGTTACTTTTGCTCCACAGATGACAGTATTAACATCTTGGATTTCTACAATCACGACAATACGATGATTGAGATAAAAAGATTATTTTGCTGCATTCTGTTTTTCCCTTCATTCTCTTTTTTGTCTTATGTTATAAATCCAGCACACCCCTTTCCTTGACATAAGAACCCTTTTTCAGGGGCCACGCTTGGTGTGGTAGGAACTCCTTTGTTGGACCTCTTCCCAACGATAGGTGGCCATCCACAGGCTCCATCCACTCATTTTAGCTGGCTCTAAGTCTTGGGACCAATTGATATAAGAATTATTATTTTGGGGTGAAGTTTTCCATACCCTTACTTGCATGTTTATCGAAAAAGAGCTTTTATTTTGTAGTGGTCGACAAATACAGTATTTTGTATCGCCAAAGAATGTACTTCCACTACGTCTACCATCCACACAACGGTACGCTTACATCAGGGTGACCACATATGGTTGAGATGGCTCCACATTAGTTAATTCATAGGAAGGACGATGTCTCATTTGACAATTCAATTACAATGGGTATAGATGGACTTTTGGAGGGGAGGGTAGAGTAACACGGTCAGTGGTTCACATTAGGCACCTGTTAAGAAATTGTGGCAGCAAGAATGGAGATAAGGAGGGGGTAAAAGAGGAGAGGAGGTAGTAGTAAATACTTGGTTGAAGCCATGTCGAAATGAATAATTCAGTTATAAGAACAATCAGGAAAGCTGGAATTGGGTTTGTTATTCTGCTCTGTGTTGCCTCAACTTCTATAAAAGTGTGTGAGAGTAAGCGTGTTTGTGCAAATGAACACACATGATTGTGTCCTCTTCAGTGTTCGCCTGCCTCTCCGTGCATCTGTCTCACAGGAGCAAATAAGCAGCTGTGAGGAGCCTGGAAGGTGCCCCGACACTGCCACTCACCTGTGTCAAATCTGCCTGCCAGTCACATCAAGGTGCGTCAATCTTCCACCCTGGCATCTCTCCACCTGTGGCACTACGCTGCACCTTCCTGGCTAGCACGCTCCTACCCTCCTTTACCCCTCCCATTTCTTGTTCCTCAAGGCATCTGTCACTCACCTGTCATTTCTTTCATCAACTCCTGCCTTCGTAATACCTCCTTGCAAAGGCGGGAAGGGAACCATCGAAGCGAAAATGGTGACCACTTTGCCCCAGTTCCATGTGTAGCTGTTGCGAAGGATAACACATCAGGGAGGTGTTGACTGACAGTGGCAGCAGACTAAAGCAGGTTTCTTTACAGGGTCACAGGAGTTTGGAGAATGTACAAGTTAAATATTTGACACACTTGAGGAATGTGACATATTCCATCTGTAACAGAAATCCATGGTTTGCAATTGAATGATTATCTAGTATGAATGCTAAAGATAAAGTAATGTAAAGTCTACACTGATGTGGCTTGGACTGTCCTGTCTTAAAAGTAGTAGGGTATAACTTATGTGGGAGTGACAATTCACCTGACAAGAGGGACAAAAAGATTAAAGATGATGATAATCAGTGTGATTGGGTTGAAAGTAGCGAAACTCTTGGATTATTTTCCTATCTATTGTTGTCGTGTCATTGTAGTAATATAAATGTTTTAATCTCAAAATAAATAATGAGAAAAGTACACCCAACGATTTTCCTCAATTAAAAAATAGATAATGTTTAATTGCAGTGAGTTAAGCCTTATTTAGTTTTACAAGGGGACTCAATTGCTAAAAATGTTCTACCACAGTAAAACAATCTTCATGTTGGAAACAGAACCTGGAACATGAGTGTTGAAAATGATGACGTGTCACTCATCACCCCACCTGTCTCCAGTCATGTCCCTTCCTCGTAATCCTTTCAAAGTGAGAAAACATATTTCGACCTCTAATCTCATATATCATATTCAGTTTGATAATTCCCCATAGTTTGAGGAGGCCAAGTATCACACACAGGTAGCCTATTCCCACACATGTATTCCTGTTTGGCAGCTGTAAACACACACCTTAGTTTTCCGATATGTGTTGGTGGCCGGAGGGTTTACTGTGAGGCAGATGATCAAAGCAATGCAAAGCTCCTTCAGGGTAAAAACATCAGCAGCAACAAATTTGCCTTCACTAATCCTACCACACAGGTACATTCTAAACTATTGACAACCTGACTCGAATTCCAGTCCTTCACTCCGCATGGAAAGACCCCACAGGTGAAGCCATGATTGATTAGCAATACTGAAGACTAACATGTCTTGAGGCAAATAGAGGGAGGGGAAAGTTACTTCCTACCAGATTTGTTCTTTTTGGGGAAAAGTGTTTTCTCGGACTCTCCTCATCACGGCAAGTCTCCGGTGAGCTGGGGAGAGGCTTTTCCAGCTATCAATGGCTATCGTGAGTACTGTCTGATATATTGCACAAATAACGATCAAAGCAGCTCCCTGCACTGGCCGGGCCCAGACAGTAAATCCAGCCTGGTGAGGGCCAGACAGTGATTTTGTCTCACATTTCCGCCCAAGACACAGGCACATGCAAGGAAGAAGAGAATAAAACAGATACAAAAGAGCCTTTGGCTGTGGCCCAAACTCCGGCCATATCAGTTAGACTTTGCTGCCACGTGGCATATGGTACAAGACAAACTGTCAGCCTTTTTCCCTCCTGTCTGTGCTTGCTTAGAGATGACAGGAGCAAGAGCACGTTTGTGTCCCGGCAGCAGGCATCAGGCAGGCTTAGCAGTGATTTGGGGGGAAAAGGGGTGAAAGGCACAGCATCTTGCTGTGGCGAGCAATGATGCGTCTGCATGGCTGGGCGTGGGGGGCTACACAGTAGCTGCGGGGGACAGCGCAGTGGCTCCGATTGTGAGGAAACTGCAAATTGATCAAATTGTAGAGGCAAGACTTTAGGCCTATTATCTGGGTCATGTCAATGTCTCTCTGGTCTCCAGTTGGTCACAGGGGCAAGTAGAGTGTGTGTTTGTTTGTGTGCAAAGAGTCTAACCTTTAAGAGCCAAAATTCAATTTTTGTACGTGTGTCTAGTCGAACCTTCATGCACATGTTGTTTACACTGTGCCTCTGAAACAAATAGATCCAACAAACACAGTGACCATTAACACCAAAGTGATACTTCCCAACACTGTGGTGAAGGTAAATCTCAGGTCAAGTCCTGCTGATCACCAATCATCTGTATTAACAGATCCTTACTCATTTTATTCTGGAGTTTTTCAAATTATATTTCAAGTTCTTATTGCTGGATACAGAAACTCATCTGGAGACAAGTACAGCTGCTATTTCCATTTATGCAATCTGACATGCACGAGTCACATTGTTCCCCTATCAGCAGTGATCACAGAGCCAGCCCTATATCAGAGTTGACTTCAACAGAGCATATCGTGGCTATTAGGCTAGCATGGTGCGTGATCTCCGTCTTGTCTTGTTGCTGAGGGTGCCGTCCTGTGCAGTGCGGGGACACATCAATGAGGGAGGGCGGCGTTGTCACTTGTCACCACGCTTTTGTCATAGTCCTCGGAGTTTCGATGGCTCCCTCCGGTCCCTTGTCACTCCGCCTGGCTGGAAACAGCTGGTTACCAGAGCCAGTGCCATGCTAGTTAACATGAAGGGGTGTATGCTACATGCTGGTATATCAAGTGTGGCACTTGCAGCATCTTATTCATAAAAGTTTATATATAATTGTTGTTATTTTATCATGATTTAGAATAGTATTTTTGTATCTTTTCAGCTGCATGTTCATACCGGCTAATGTCAACCAGGTTTGATGAAAGCAGCTCCTGACTCCAACGACCACACGGCCCGATTCCTTGTAAATCAGCAGTGCTGATATTAGCTGTTGAAGGCTAAATGGCCATTATGGATCCTCAACACTCTGACACGTTGTGACCTGCCTCCTCTGGTGAGGTATGTGGCGCTGTGTGTGGGAATCACATACACACATATACATGCATAGTCACTCACTGCTCTGTGTGTGGGCCATGTTTTCCACCACTTACTGACAGGTCAGACTCCCATAGTGTGATCAAACAGCAGCCACAACTCTCTAGAGTTCCCACAACACTCCGCCTGGTGGAGAGTGGACAATAAAAACAAGAGTGGTGGGCTTTCATCACAGGCTTTACCAAAGCCTGGCCTATTCTTGCACACTCATTTGGCCTACCTTCGTAAAGGTCAACTAAAAAGGGTACTAAATGAAGCTTTGTGCTGGGAGTGGCTCCAAACAGCAAATACAGACACTGTACATGTAATAGGTACAGTGTCGACCAAAATACTATAATTTGTGTGATTCCAAAAGAAATAAAAAAAATGTAAAGTGCCCTATTGGTTGAACTTAAAGTGGATGGATACTAAACAGTATGAGCATTTGAGCAAGTTTTTCGGGTTTTTGCCTTTGTTGAGCAGTCATTGTAAAGAGAACCTTTGGTCGAGGTTTAGTGGTGGAGGCTGCTGTTATGTGCTGGGCGCCTTAATACATTGGCTACAAGGTGTCCTAGGTTGTTATTGTGATAACAATAACTAATCAGCTTACCTGGAATTGCGATTTAAATCTGTGTAATTTTTAAGACTTATCTATAAGGATTTTATCACCTTCCCAAATGTTAGCAATTGACTTGGTGAATACCGTTTGGTGAATAATAACCAATACTTTAAAAACGAGACTCAGATGGGCCTTTAGTCAGTTCTCTTGCTGCAGTCTCTCTAAGGTACAAACCTACTGAGTCAGGTACTACAGCTCAGGTACATGGGGCAGATTTATTACGACTTGTGCAAACAGTGGTGATTAGCTCCATAAAACTTCAGGCGAAACAGGCTGACGGCAAGTCAGCCATGCGGTATTGTAGTAAGGAGGGGGCCCTATCCGTAGAGCTATCAGCCCCAGCCCCTGTCCTCCACTAATGGAATTGTCCTCCACCCGGGGCTGTGTATTACCATAGATCTGTGGGATAGTCTCACTCCAGCAGGAGAGCCCAGTGATTTAATAAAGGGCCCCTTTCTGACTCACTTACAACACAACAACATCAAGACAGGCTAGTTCAGACATATAGCAAATAAATAAACAGAGGCTTCCTTCGGAAATGGGATGTGCAACTCAATCAGTCTGTGTGTGTGTCTGTCTATGACCGGGATGATTATTCAAATAAGCTGTACCTTTTAGGCTACGGAAGAAACCAGAAACGACAAGTAGCTCACAGTGTTTAAGCGTCGTCAGGCCTCAATCTACGCTGAATGTTTTCTTTCATTTGAAGCAAAGGGCCAGTTAAGATATTTTTGATACCTGGAAAGAACATTATTATTTGTCATAAACTATTTTTAAAATGTTTATTGGCTGCCTATACATGCTAAATAGGGGAAGAGAGGTGCATCTACAGCTATCATGTATTATCTGTCCCATCTACCCCTACAACTTCTATGAATACAACCGTGGTGTTCAGTATCTGTATGTATCTGTGTCTTTTCTGACTTTGTGTTCAGCTGGCAGACTGCCAAGGGTGAGTGACAACTAACAAAACAAAAAGCTACAGACAATGACATAATGCAATTTAATCCTTCCCACTTGGAATCGATTGTTACACCTTGGGGTGCAACATTTTAAGATTATGTTGCTTTATCCAGGAGTGTAATATATTATTTTTGAAGAAGCAGCACATTTTTGCTCATTCTATCATTGACTCAGTCACCACAATCTGGCTGTCAGCAGAATTTGGACTGTGTTCGAGCCTGCTTTATTACATCAGTGGTGTGAAAGGTATGGATTGTCTTGTAGTTACTTTCTTTTGGCTACATTTGCTCTAAGTCTTTATTCCCATTGCCCAGCAGAATTATATACTTTTAGTGAGAATTAATCCACTAATCTATCCCCATGTCCCCAATCTAATTGCGTGTCATTCGGAAATTCTCCTCACTTCAATAAAAAAGCACAGAATAAGATTAAGTTACAGTGGCTCCTCACTAAACGCTAATTCTGCTCATATAACTGGAGTTTATACAGAGGCATACCAGTGCAGTATCTGTGTGGGCTGGACTGGCCGGCAGCCGATGGGCCTCTGGCTCTGTGTTACGAGCTCCTGGGCCACAGTGCCATTACCTCCGCACACACCTAATGAAGTTATAGCAGGGCTGGGGCTATAGGGCAACGACTCCCTGTAGATTGCTGCGTCTGGCCCACACACACAGCAACACATGCACACATAAGTATACACACAAATACACGCATGGACAAACACACGTGTTCAGTGGATAGTTATGGTGCGTGCAGTCCCAAACTGTTGCATGGTGGATTGGGCAAGTGCCACTCGTTTCTGAAACAGACCCTTTCTCTCCTTCCATCCATCCTTCCTTCCTTTCTTCCCTAAATTGGAGAGGTGGGGTGGATTGATGTCTTATCTGCTGTCTAGTTGGTTGTTAGGTATAGTCTCACTGTCTCTGTGTCATGGTAAACACACATTAGGTCCCCTTGACCACCCTGGAGCACTCGTTGGCTAACTCTTAAAAAGCCCAGGCAACGCAATTATCTTTTATGACCTGCCAGAAAACACTGGCTGTGGGGAGGGCTATGGAGGTCTACATTTGGAGGAGGGACACAAGTTATCACCTGAGTCCCTATGTCCTGCTGGATCAGGACAACAACACATTTAAAGGGGGGTCTTAAACATCTAGTACCTTTTAATTTGACACCATTGTTTTTCTCTAGTTTACTTAAATCAGTCTTTTTATCTTCCTGTCTCCACTTTTTCAGCATGTGTTTGACTCATTGTCATGCACCTTCACTTGAAGCTCGCTCACCAGCAGTGATTCTGGTAGTGGAGGTCCTGTTCAAGTGGATACATAATTTCCTTCTCTTTCATAAATATATTGTATGCCTGGACACATTATCAAAGTCCAACTATTTTCACCCGGCTTTTTTGAGTTTGAGTCTGAAATATGCCCTTTTACATACAAAACAAATTGTGATGGAAATGCATAATATTCAAATAGTCTGCCAGGCCACATGAAACGTTTGAAGCACATTTCTAATAGTCTCTTTTTCACTTTGTTCCAGATATAACACTTTGTCTTCTTTCTTATTCTAACTGTATACTTTGTGTTGGTAAATAGAGCTGATCATGTTTAGTTGAATATGTCTGTCTCAATAACAATTAATGATGTCCACATCTTTTCTTATCCATTAGCACATGTACAGAAATAGCTGCTATAGTCCATAAAACCAAATGAGGGATGGTGACAGCCAGTCCCTGGGATCTGTTGTACATTCCTTTATTGCCCCATGTAGAGACTATTGTCTCTGCTCTAAGGGCGTACCGAGGGTCAGCACTGTAAATCAGTACACTGGGGTTGGTTATTATGTACAGCCTTTACCTCCCTTAAATGGTGTACAGAGGCAGGAGCAGGAGGGAACCTACAAGAATGTCAGCTATCAATTCCTGAAGCCCTCATTCCTGCTCATCTCATTAAAGGGCAGATAGATGGACATGTTGGCTCCAGCACATCAATCAGGAAATGACCATCGGGAGACTCCAGACGCTACAGGAACTTGGGTTGGTTGAACAACCCATTGAAGGGGCGAGATTAGATGGAAAAGGATTGAGATTTGGCAAACCACTAACTTTTGTTACTTTCCTTTCTCCTACTTCTCCAACCATTTCCTCGTCTTTGCTCCCATATGGTTCATATGCTCATTATATGTACTACCTGTTTGTGCTTTGAGCTGAGTGGTTTGTTGTATTACTCAACTAATTAACAGCGCCCTTGATAGGTCGTGACAACCCCAAGCTGCGGCTCCGGAGATACTGTATGACCCTGAATCAAGCATTGCTCTCTCTGTTAGTAAAACATGGAAGGATTACTCAGAGGAACAAGGGGGCATTTTTTTTTGTAATTCTCAGACAAGGGTTCTTAATAGGACTGCGTTCATTATTTAATACAAAATTATTCAAATTAAACAGAACTTTTATCTGTATAATTATTTTCTTGCCCCCCAATGAGATCTTCCTTAAACATCCAGAGTGGTACAACTAAGGATGTTATTATCATAATGCCCTGTATTGTATATAATGTTTTCAAAGAGGAAACACAATCTAAACACTCTACTGTTCCAAGGTTATTTAATTACTGTCTTCGCTATAATATATAAAACACTTTTGAAACCCGCTTAAACTTTTAACCACTCACTCTATTCACTTTTAATATAGGTCAGTGTTTGTGTTACGGTACGTCCACACAGCAGCTTTAGACAAATCTTCCACCGCTTCCAACGCTTCTCTGCCCATTGACTTTGAATGGGGATGACGTCACTTTGCCTCGCTTTTCGCCGAACTGCATTGTGGGGGAGCGAAGCGAAGATTTCCAGGATTTCCAGGATTCAAAAGTTGAGCAATGTTCAACTTTTGAAGCTGAGCTGGAAGCGTCAGCCAATCAAACACGTTTATGCAAATCTGACAGTAGAAGCGCTAGCCAATCAAACCGCGTGTAAGCAGGGAGAACCAGACCGCAGTTAATTTCCTCATATTCCAAACGAGAAATTACGGTAGCAAATCACCCGGTTCTTTACGACCAGAACTATTAACGGGATACAAACCGGAGGAACCAGGCATGGAGGGAGGTGGCAGAGACAGTGGGTGAAACTGGTAGGTTTTCGCCTGTTTGGGGAGTTTATATATATATATATATATTGCTCGCATAAAATCCCCGGGGTTTTTTGCTTTGTATGTCGGGGGCGGGAGATTCATGTGATTGGTTGTTGGTCGCATTGTTCGCAAAAAATCCCCAAGCTGTCAGACACGCCCAGCTCCAAGATTTTCAAGATTTTTGAAAAGCTGCTGTGTGGACGTACCGTTACTATATGGCAATGCAGCTCTCAAACCCACAAATTGTAAACTGTTATCGTGGACCATTGTGTTTATCATGGCCCTGATCAGCGAATGTTCCTCTGACCTTTTGTTGCTGTCCACTGGCAACAATCTTTCCAGATAATATCCCTGATATCAGGAGAGCTGCGGCCTTCACTGAAGGACCCTCATTGTAGTGATGTGTGCATATGGAGGCCGTACGACTGCAGGGGAAGAGCCTGGTGCCTGTGTTGGTGTATCGTATGGGACAGGCGGTGTCACACCAGGGCCTTAACAGGCCTACTGATCGCCCCTGTAGAGAATAAAGATAAGGGGAAGGTCTGACTCCAACGTATCCCCAGGCCTTGACTTCAACTGGGGAGCCTGCCTGCAGAAGCTGGTGTGCCTGTTTACCATCTTACCAGGGGTCCCCACAGTCGGCAGCAGCGCCTCGTCTGCACGGACTAGAAACGTCTTGTGAGAACGGGCAAACACGCTGTGAAGACAAGAATATGGAAGCTGACAGAAATAAACGCGGGTAGGGGGAGAGGCGAGAGGCAGAGAGGGAAAGGGAGATACAGCAAGCGACGGGGGTCCCGAAGTGCTGAAGAGATTGTGCTGGCATGGTGGCCAGAGGCCTTTCAGCTGAGTGAGCACCACTACCTCCTTTCTCCCTCTGAGAAGCGGCTGTGCTGGTGCTCAGATCCTGGAAAGTGTGTTTGACACACCATACACACACACACACAGTCAGACACCGCTGTGTCCTCACCGCCTGCATTCACTCGCCACCGTGTTTATCTCTGGCTATGTGTGCCAGTGTCTGTGTGTGCATACGTCTGTTCACTTTAAATCATAGGCATGCATTTATGTATTTAGTGTGCTTGCTTATGTGTATTCATTGTTTATTTTGTTACCTCAGATCAGTCCTCAGATCTCAGCATCACTTAACTGATGAGATTTCCTACAGTGCCAGTAGGCAAACTGCATGATACATGATATATATGATATGTCGGTAATACTAGATAGGGACTGTTTTTTGACAGAAAAAATACAGTAGCACAGAGAACACATCCACAGCTTGTTTAGAATTCATCTTTTAACATACTGGAGTATTTAGTATATGTTTTTCTCAAATTGTTGTAATCTTTAAAAATAGATGAATGTTTAAAGGGTTACGACTGAAAGAGATCTGCCTTAATTTGCGACATTATAAGATGTTTTCAATTATAGGTGGAAATGGAAGTGCTTCAAGCCAAAGAAATGTCAACACATCCTGGATTAACTAGTTTATTTTCTCCACTGGGGAATCCATTCCAGTAGCATGCTCATTCTCGAGGTATTAAGAACTTCGGTCTTCGTCTAGGCAATTAAAGTCTTTTTTGTCCCTTGTGTTTTCTTTACTTTTCCGCTTAACTCGTTCCTTATCCCTACTAAATCTATATATTTGAACTGTATCTCACCAAAAACATCCTGTGTGACCTTAAAAGTAAATAACTAAAAAGGAAGTATTTTAAATAAAAAAAGGGGAAAAAAGGGCTAGTGCTCGATGAGTGTGAAGCGAAGAAGTATTGTGTCTTTTGGGTGAAAGAGGAGAGAGTGATATAGAATGTGATGAATGCTGAAAGAATGGTGCTGAGAAGTTTAAGAACTAATATTCTTTGCCTCTTTCCCGTTTTTAGTTCTTCCTATTTTCTCTCCTCCATACTAATATTAAACTCTCTCAATACCTCACTTTCTGTTTTTCCTCTTGCATCTGTACTTCTCATGATTTTCCTACATCTCAACCTCAATTTAGGTAAAAAGCAAAGCAGAGGGCAGAGGTTTTGGACCGGGGTTAGGGAGTGCCTGGCGTGGCAGGGGCGCCGCCGATGCAGTAAAGCGATTCTGATTTGTGCCCACAGCCATCAGCGTCACTCTGCTCGGCTTGTCAGTCTGTGGGATCATCAAAGCTCGCTGTTCGGGACTGCTGTCACTAACAGCAATAGATATCATTTCAAAACCATCGGTCCTGCCCATTGTGTCTGGCTTAAGTCACTGGCTGGGGCCCACCTTGGCCACGGTTGGATGGGCCCACTCCGCGTGCGGCACACAGGGGCCCCGGCGCCGGGCTTAACTGTTGGGTCACGGTCTGATATGTAGACATTCATGGATGGTTAACTCAGTAAATGTGTTGATATGTCCAGAGAGCTGGATTGTTGAGATGGTCAGGAGTAAGAACTGTCATGTAAGGCGGGCTTACTTGGGTGAATAACATTCTTGGCATAAATTCACTGATATGGTCTGTGTCGTGTTTAGTGGCTCTTTGAACTAACCAGCACATGAAAATGTCATTGCTGTACACACACACACACACACACACACACACACACACACACACACACACACACACACACACACACACACACACACACACACACACACACACACACACACACACACACACACACACACACACACACACACACACACACACACACACACACACACACACACACACACACACACACACACACACACACACACACACACACACACACACACACACACACACACACGCGCGCACGCACGCGTGCACACACACACACACACGGTCACATTGTCCTCCTGCACCAATCAGAGCCTCCCTATAGCCTCTAATGGCCATTAACTACCCAGCCGGTGGTGCAAAGAATCTGACATCACATGTGTCGCTCTGCATTAGGCCCGAGTTACATCAAGACTCCCTTCAAGATGGCTGTTCTCACTGGCTTTGTGTGTGTGTGTGTGTGTGTGTGTGTGTGTGTGTGTGTGTGTGTGTGTGTGTGTGTGAATCTGCATTTTTTAAATTAAGTTTGGTGTTTATTTCTAATATGTCATTATACGTGTGTGAATGTTCACTCTCATCTGGTCTCCCTGCATGGCTCTGTCATGCACAGCTTTCCAATGCCATAACGTTATATTCCATACAGCAGACACAGAGATCTTACCCTTTGATAAGCATGTTGTGGCAGTTTATGTTACTGGCTGGCCTTGACGGACCACTGTTTATAAAGGGTAAGCATCAACATCATTAGCATCATCAATGCCATTTGCCAAATGCAGTCACAATGGCTACTATGGTCCATCACAAGAACTAGGGCAGCAACGTCTCCGTGCAGAATCACCAAGTTACAATATGCTACAAGAAAATAGTAAGGTTGTTCATTATGTTAGCAAGCTTTACAATTAGTGGGGCATTTGTTTTAATAAACATTGTAAGACACAATCTGTGTCCATTATCACCCTGTGCTAGTTCACTGCTAAATTATTTTGCCATCATGTTTTGAAGGAAACACATTTTCTGCTATATTTATGTTCAATGGCAATGAGTATAGTTCTTAAAAGGCTCAGAAGCTTGTGGATGATGGGCACCAAGGAGCAGGATTTGAAACTTGTTTTGGTTGTGACCAAATATTGTTGGGGTTACACGTTTTTTTGTCAGTTACAAATTGGCAGACACTTCCAGCCCAAACATTTTGCAAATATTTCCATTAATTATTTTAATTGTAGGTGTTTTTTACATACATTTACTGCTTTTTTTAATTGTCGAATAACTACTCAATGTATAAACTACTTACTTATAACCTGTAATTCAGTTCCACGTAATATTGAAAGTATGTTATAATGGAAAAAATAAAAAGAGATTATTTTAGATTATTTGGACCCACTACTGTGTACTGTGAGGTCTTTGGCATTACATGAGGAATACATGTGTCATCACTGGTCCCTGGAGAGAGATGTGTAAATGAGGTCAGGTGAAGGAGAGAGGGGAAAGAGAGAGAGAGAGATTTGGATGGATGGATGCGAGAGAGACAGCGAGAGCGAACAGAGATCAACAGTAAGTTGACAGAAAGTGCTTACGACGCACTGCCACTTTGCCTCAGCTCCCCCTGTCCCTCCCCACTGACCCCCTCCCCTCTTACATGCTCTCGTCAGCTAATTATCCAGAATTAGAATCTTCTTTCACACCAGTGGTGTCAGGGTGCCTTAGCTTGATCTGTCAAGGCCCTCATGACTGGGTGCTAAACTCACGACAGCTGATGAGTGCGAAGCCCGCCAGAGCTAATTGTAAGTGAAAAGCAGGACAGGACTGACAGTGCAGGAAAAATAAATGAAGAGAGGGAGTGTTCTTTGTTTGAGGACAGATGAAGGAGGGAGGGTTTGTTTGCCTTCTGCAGGTGTGAGGAGGGTGGCATTGTGAGCTGGTGCCCATGTTTGATGACCGAATAGGGGAAGAGGGAGGGACAGGGGGGTCAAAGGGTCCTGCAGCACTGAAATATCTGCTCAGCAAGGAGAAAGAAAAATAGAAGTTGGGCTTGAGAGAGGGAGGAGGAGAGAGAAGAAGAAGCCAAGTGTGAAAAAACAGGTAGGTGTGATGAAGGAGGACAACAAACCCTTTCTTTCAGGGCATGTCGGCCAAGATCTTACTCATCAGTCCCCATAGCCTGTGAGCAGCATCAGCATCGGGCAGTTTGTTATAAATACATTTCCGTGCAAGCTGTTTTTGAAACATGTAGGTGTCACATGCTACAGTATGCTCGAAGCCTTCTACGTGCACGTATGTGTTTGCCTGTGTGTGCTTTATGTGCAGCAGCAAGAGCATGATTTGCATTTTAGTATACATGGGTGCGTGTCAGAGCATGTTTGAATCAATAAAAACAATTTCAGAATTATACATAATGTAGGAATATATATTGTTGGATTGGTGGCAGATTAAGATTCATAAAACAAAGGTCAATCATTTTTTATTTATTTAGTATGTTTAGTTTGCCCTAAATCCTTATTGTGTGTGTTTCTGTGCGGTGACAGCATGTGAGGGCATGCTGTGTTCCACTTGGCCTGCTTTGAATGTCTGCTAATTTAATCTTACGTTAAATGCTTACTTGCCAGGCCAAATTAAGTGTTTCACCAGCACAGAAAGGGTGTGATGTGGCATGATGGGAGGTTGTCACCTGTCTCTCGAGGGCATTTGGGGGTCTACGAATGGCAGAGTCCACTCTCTCTGTCAGTGGTTGAACAAACTCTCGTAACATCTTGAAAAATACACACACCCTGAAACACATGATTAGTTTTGTCTCATAGTGATTACACTGAATTATATGATAGTACAATTCATTTGGATAATGAAAGCTCAAATTAGACTAATTTTCCTGTTTGTCTTGTTAATTGTTCAAAATGTTGTTGTTTAAACTTACTGTTATTTATTTTTCGAATTTGTTCATTTTAGGCATCAATGAAATTGCTTTCTGTTTTTAAGTTTCACAAATGTTACCATGTATTTTTTATGTAGAGATTAAACATTGAACTTTAAATGATCAGAGTTCAGATAGAGTTTAATTAACTGACATTTAATTCCAACATTTTCTTTAAAATTGTATTGGTTTTGAGGAAAAATTGCAGAAATTGATCAAATATAAGGGGTTCAGATAAAGTTATTTAAAAAAAAAAAAAGTGTTCAGAATATCTTCAATAGTCTTCTCTTGAATGTTTTTATTGAATTTATTTTATTTTATCCCTCCTAAGAATAATTGTGATAATTGTCGAGTACATTTCATTGTTAATGATTAATCCCTTTATTTTATAAATCCAGAGGGGCTGTTGACCTTCCATTTATGTGTTTGCTCGAAGGCTAAACAGGCAGCCACCGGGATTCAGTAGTCAGCCAGCAGCGTCCACTCGAAAAGTACTTTCACCCACTTGAAGACTGGAAACAGCTTTTCTCCAGCTAGTGTAGATTTGTGTGGATTAGGCCTCAGCTCTGCAGACGAGGGCTTGGAGAGACTCCGGGACAGAATAGGCCAGGAAGCTGTTTGGAATTGGATGTTGTTCCTCCCCTCTCATCATTACCCTCAAACCCTCACAAAGGGCCCAAATCTCCCAGTGCCTTTGAACCTGTGTTTCAAAAAGAAAGACGATGTCCAATGGAGGGTCTTTTCTTATTCTTCTTTTTACTGAAAGGAGGAGAGGGAGAAATAGAGGGAAAAAAGGAGCTTTAGAGCCTCATTTTCCCTCCTGCTCTGCCTCCTTCATTTTCTTCCGGCCTTGAGCCACTTGTTGGAGGAAAAGGCACATTTCTGGAAAAATTCCTAGAGTTTTTTTTCTCACCCCAATCAACCAGTGCCCTTATCTACTATTTTTTGGCAAAGAAGGAGAGGGCAAAAGAGCGAGGGATAAAAAAAAAAGCAAGGGGAAACATTGTTAAAGAAGAGAACGAGAAAGAGGGGACAGCTGTTGGAAAGGTAAGTTAGAGATTTTCAGCCATTAACTTCAGTCCTAGCCAGCTCGCCCACTTGAAGCAGAGCCCCAATATGAAAAGAAACGGGACACAGCTTGATCTTGTGGTGGGGAAATTGTCTACAAGTGGGACCCTCAATTCCACAATAGAGCAGAGCCCAAGAAAAAGGGGCAGCAAGGGAAACGTAGAGAAAGGACATAGGAACGAAGGCAACGTTTATTGAAAGAGTGAAACAAATCTGCCAAAGCACCGGAGCAAACGTGAAAGAACAGGGAGCGAGAGTGATTACGGATGGGCCAATGAGGGCCTCAGATGGGTGCTGTCGGTGTGGGGGGGGGGGGTCAGCGGTTGTGACACAATAAGTGGAGGACTTTTGGGGGTGGAAGGCGGCGGGAAGGGGGTCTCTCTTTCTCTTTTCAAAGGCAGGATAAACAAGGAAATGAGTCTGTAATCATTTCCAGAAATTGCCTTCCTCTTTGCTTCTCCTCTCCAGGGCCGTCTACCCGCCTCCGTTCATTAGCAGGCCATGGCCTGATTAAAGACTCTCATTGTCCCAAGCTTGAGACACACAGAGAGAGGATCCTCAATCCAGTGCTGTGAACGTGAGTGATACATCAGGTATGGTTTGTGTTTTCACCATCGTCATGGCCCTGCTGCTTTGTTCCTATTTCATCTGAAGTGTGTTCAGCCCTAAAGCATTTGTGATGAAACAGAGAAGATTATCCCATTTGTAATGCACTTTATTGTTAAAGAGAACTTTGCCAACATATTTTTGTTTTATTCATATGACATCTTCAGGTTAAAAGGAAAATGCATTCTAAAAGAATATGACATAAATAAATGGCAAAAATACATGTGTACTTGTTTGCCCGAACTAATTGTTGACACCTTAATAGAGATAGAATACACTTAATCTCATCTGATTGCTGAACATTTATTGAATGTAAGCATGACCTGAGAGGCGATGAAAACGATGAGCTCATCTGACAGAAGTCTGAACTGTAATCCATTAATGAGCCATCGTGTCCTTTCCTGCTTCTCTGTGACCAGTGGGACACAGGGCACTTCTGCAATGAACAAAGATTCCCATTACCTTGCACAGCTTCTAAATTCTCGCGATAGAAATATAGATCATGTGAAACTACAGTATATCTTGTCAAAATTCAAGCAATATAGTTTTGTCCAAAGCACATTGTTTTTGCCCTGTGAGTAACTGCTGGCGTGCAGCTGCAGGCGTGGTTTGGACGTTCGTGACGAAACATTGTTTAAAACAACAAAAGGCTCATGAAGAGGTTAGCATAGATGCTGTAATAACATTGGTTATATACGTACAATACATCGTACACATATAGAAACATTGAGCAAAACCTTTTTTTTTAAATAAAAATTACATTTCTCCTTTTTTTCTTCTCAATATGATGGATTCCTAAAGTTCACTGTGTAGCCTGTAACCTGCACAGATATTCTTTCATTGAACCTGGCTGTACATAGTGTAACAAACCTGATGTGATAGCATGAACAACAAAAGTGTTTTCTGTATACAGAAATATGCACTGAGTGTGGGTGTGTTTTATCCACTGAGAATTCATAATGTAACTATATAGGATCAATGTTTCATTATGAAAAACAGACTTAGAGCCCTCTTATACTTCCTGTGAGCTCATTATTCTCTTATAATGGACGGGGTGCTGATCAATGTCATAATCAGAAAGGAAAACACATTGTGAAAATGGGGAACGAGAGCTACATTATTTTCCTCATGATGGGCAATAGGTTTTAATTCTCTTTCCTATATTATTACAGATGTGTATACAGTATGTTTATTTATCTGCATGTCTGCGTTTTAAAAGAGGATAATATGTTAAATAGTCATCTCTGTTTTCTGCTGTTTCTCAGTTCTCAGAGCCAAGTTACTGTGTGGTATTTTTGCCTCATGTTGGTAGCTTATTAAAAACTTCTGCTGTTACTCAAAAGAGAGCTGGCCGTTCCTTTTCACCTTAATCCTCTCAAGACCTGAATCAGCACCCATTTCCTGCCACAAATGTACAGTATTCTCCTTCGCTTGCTCTCACATATGAGTCAAGAGAGTGAAAGACTTAAGAACAGGAGAACAAGTAGAAAGAAAAATACATTTAAATCAAAGTTGAAAAATGGCACCAAACAAAGAAAATGAAAAACAAAAAAGAATGGAAAAGAATGAGCGTGCCTTAAAAGCAAAGTCTGACAGGACGCAGACAGTGAGTTGTGGTAGGTTAGGAGGCCTTTCTCTGTCGGGGAGGAAGTGTTTGGGTTTTATTGGTTTCATATGACACGACAGAACCTTTTTAAGATGTTGTAGACGCGCTGGTAAAAAAACAGTCTGCCCACCCCTGCATTAAGTGCCCCTGTGATCTCGGCCATATTTATAGGCACTGTCTTGTGTCACATGGCTTCCATTTCTTCACTTGTTCAGACCCCCTGTGGCTGCTTTTACAAGCACAGGTATGAAGAGGTCAAGAGCACCGTTGTCGGCCTGGCCTCCATGTTTTTCCATGATATAGTGTTGGTTTTAAAGAAGCAGTTAATAATCAGATTACATATTCTTTATCTATTTTACGACCGACACATTGGTCAACACACTAAAGTTGTTTGTTTGTGTTGTTCAGTGATGAAGAAAACCTCTTTTGTTTAACAGTAAATGTTTAGAGACCTGTTTCTGACCACTGTAGATTTGCTGTGACTCGTGCAGACCTGCTGGCATCCAAAGCAAGTCGACAGTCCATCACCAGCATAGATCAAAATCATAAACATTTGCACTTTGGGTGTTTCACGGCATCCTGTTCATGAAGCCATTAAAAATACAACACCCTGTTGGTTGTTATCCAGGTATCTCAATGTCATTGACATCATGACAACAACCAGAGACACGGGACTGACACCTATTTTTTCGTTTATGTTTGTTGTCATGCATGCAACTACTCAATACCTTGCACTGTCAGTTGGTCGGTACACAACAAATTCCAAATTGTTTGGTAGCAAATGTTTAAATAAAGTGTGTTTGTGAACGCATGAACACGTGGATGGGTATGTTGTTGCACTACTGCCAATTTTGTAATGCTTGGTAGTTATTCCAAACACAAAAGGGTGTGTACTTTTGAGTCTGTAGTTATTGTAGGCAGTGTGCAGGTAAATCCTGACTGAGAAGTATCTTTTGTATTTATATGCAGTGATTTCACAAGGTAAAGGCAGTAGTTACCTTACCTGATGCCTGGTCTGCTACTTTATGACAATAACTTGGCCACTTTTAAAAAACAATCTGACAGGTAGATGTTGAAAGATGTCAGGGCCTAGTTCTGGAAGAATACATAAACAGCGGAAATGAGCAATAACTGACGGACCAAAAGAGCTCTGTCGCTTGTTGAGTAAAACCAAGCCAATCCAGGTCTGGAGTCAAGAAAAGGGCAGAAAGTTAACACAGTTTCCTCCTCCGCTCTCTATCTCCCTCCATCTATCTCGCACTGTTTAGGATGTTGCATCTCTCCATCTTGGCCATGTGGTGGTGTGTTGGTTTTAGTGGGCACTAAAAACACACTGTTAAACACAGTTTTAAAAGTTCCTAAAAGCATTTTTCCTCTCTGGGGTTGGCACTTTAATCTACTCTCAGGTTTCATGTGCATTATGGGCACACCTGGGGAGAGGAATGAAATAAGCTGCCTTAGAAAACTCCCACACATAGTAGACTCCTTAGACTCTCCGCAGAAGAAGAATAATCAGATTTATTGTTTTAATCATAGAGGGATGTGTCTCTTTCGGTGTGGATGACTTTTTGACCTCTGAACTATCCTGGCTAGAGTCCTTTGTAGCTTCAATCCGAAAGACAGATATGAAATCCCCCTTGCTATTGAATTATAAGACTGAATTACATTTTCACATTCCTTTATGATGATCATAACATAGACCATTTGAAGTTTTTCCAAGATACATCATCAAATCAGATTTCTGACCAAGGTTGTCTTTTTGACTTCAGCATTATTTTTGAACGGCTGCTGTTCATCGTTGCAGACACTTCCTTTACTGAGGTTCAGACAGAAGGGGGTACAATAAGGTCAAATCCAAACATGACAAGGCTCACAGAGAGGGGGGCTTCCTCCTTCTTCTACCGTCTTGTAAAAATGATTTTTATTTGCACTTTTCCACTTTTTACCATCCTCTCTGCGTGTGCTGGCAGGCATTTGAAAGCAGGAGGAAGGTGTAAAAGAAGCTATGTCTTTCTGTCTGCAAGGGACAGGACATGGTGCTTTTAAGGGGTTGTGGGTGAGTTCAAGGGGGTTCAGAATTTACAAAAGGCCAAAGGTCAGGTTCAGAAGGTGTAGAGGTGAGCTGTTAGGAGTTTTAAACACTTCTTTTTATTTAGTGTTTGAAACAGAGATACTGTTAATATGTTAGTTGGGGTTGCAGTAAATGAAGGGGTTGGACACAGAATAGAAGAACAGAGCATAAACCATTTAGTTGTAGTGGACAGATAATGTTGTGAACACATTTAAATGAATATACTTTTTTGTTTTACTGGTCCCCTTGACATCCTAATCTACTGACAAGAAAAGAAGGAGAGCAACAATGGTGGCTCTGTGAGGCTGTAATGCACAGCGGTACATTGAGATAAAGTTAACATGCTTACATTTTGGCTACCATGTTTTATTATGTTATTTTTGGCAGGTTAACATTTGCTAAGTAGTACTTAACAGGAAGTAGACATGATGAAATTGTTATTAGTTCCCCGGTATGATCATATATCCAAGTATTAGACACATGTTCAACTGATAATGGTGCTACAATCTCAAAAGTTAGAAAAATGCTTTCCGAGGGGTGCATTAATGCCTGTACTGTTCAAAATGGGATGGCACTCCTTCCAATATTTGTCTAGACATTTTTATTCAAGAACATAAATTCATAAGTTATGGTCAGAGGATCAAAACATTTAAGTAAGCATCATCTTCTGGGGACCATAAATGTCTGAACTGAATTTATTTGCAATACATTCATCAGTTGTTGAGGTATTTCAATCAGGACCAAGGAGTCAGTGACTGAATGATAGACTGACATCACTTTTGCCAGAGCTAGGCACGATTTCAAAAAGACAAAATAACCGAACATTTTAATTTTGCTCTGACAATCTCCAGACAGGCTTGAATGGATTATATGTATACCTTGCTTGTCAAATAAAAGACGCTTAGTGTTGCTATTCCAGAAAAGGCTTTTATTTACTGTTTTGGGAATTGTAATAAGGACCAATCCAATCAAACCCACAAGCCATACCTCTGCTTTAATTTATTTTTTTGGGAGAGTTGATTGTCTCAGATTTTGGAAGACAGGTTGATCATCCCTGTCGTCTAGAGTGGCTACATCTGTGTGATGAAAAGCATCTCATAACTGCTAAGCCGTTATGATTGGATCTGGGAATCAAAAACGGTGGGGCACTTCACCAGCCTGCAACATCCGTGCATACTGTACTGCACAAAGAGTACAAGTCCTACGGACACACACGTATAATGGAGAACAAAGTGGATTAGTGTGCCGGGGGGGGGGGGGGGGGGGGGGGGATTGGAAATGATCATCCCTGTTAAACATTGACTCAGAACGTGGCAACCATTTTTGAAGCAAAGTATCCCCTAAATATGCAGTGTATGGCATTGCGTTAGTAGGAAGGCATTTGTATTTGGGTTGTAAACTTCCATGCAAGTTCAGCTACAATTGGAAGATAGACAACTTCCCAAAACAAAACACACTTTTCTGACAAAATGATTGCAATATTGTTGTAACAAATTGCACCTTACATTACAAAAACACCAATCTGCTTTTTTGTTTTGACTGAAACCCAGTAGCTAAGCAGCAATCACAGAAAAATGTCAAAAATGACCCGCTTCACCTCTCAGAGGCAGAGTGTAGGGATGTGTGGACGGGTGTGTCAGGGAGGTGATCTCCCCTGTCCGTGATCACTGTAGATGGGATTAGATTAGGACAGATCAGATTAGGATTTGTTTGGGAATAAACATTCGATATGACTCCGAAACTAATCCTTGCACACAGCCTCTGGCCCTATAATCTGGTGGCAGGCAGAGGAGAGGAGAGGATAAGCCATATTCAGCTGGAATGTGAATTACATACAGATACGAATACAGACTCCATCCTACAGTGTGTATCATGTCTTCACATCACACAAATAGGATGGCAAATGCAACAAATGCATATCTAAAACATTGGATGTCCTCCTCAGAAACGTGTACAAAATAATGGTGTTGGCTTTCTTATTCCACCCCAGCCTGAGCACAGTATATTGGATGGTTACAGACAGAGTTCTTTGTAGGGCTGTTATTCCTTGTCTCCTTGTTCACAGGGGATTTAGAGCATCTGGACCCAGCGTGGCTAGCTTACACTTGTAAAGGCTCCTGTTTCAACTTCCTAGAATCAGTGGTGGGAACCAAAGGAAAATCGTAATCACAAAATGTAGAAATGGTTAGAAATCTGGACCAAAGACCGGAATGGATGAGAATTTAGGAGATAATATGATAACCTAATCATACACAGCTTCACATACATTATAGTCATATGTCATCAGAGACAACACTTTACTATTCCTTTCTTTTACCACATGACAGTACTGTTTGAATGTTTGTAGAATGACAACACAGAGAGAGGGAGACAACACTTGGTCTGATGACGAAGACACATTGTATTCCATACATTGACAGGAAATCATGGCAGCAGCTGTCCTTGTCCTTCATTGTCCTTAATTCCTCATACTTTCCAGTGATTTCTCATTATTTGTACAATAACACAAAACAACATAAAGAAAGAGAAATGAAAAAGACTGGTCAATTTGAAAATATGATGTCATTTATGGTCTTTCATGGTAACATTTTATAACCTGGCCAGTGTCCAAGTCTGGCTCAATCAAAAAAGTGTTGGCTCAATAGCTGTTGCACCCCGCCTCGTTGGCTTCTGTTACTCACACACTCGGAAATGAAATGTGTAACTTGCTGAATTGAAATGGACCGGCCGGCTCACGTTTTGAGGCTGCTGTCACATGCAGGCACACAAAACACGCACACACACATTTCGATCAATTCCTGTCTCCGCTATCAATCCATATCTCGATCGTTGGGCCTCCTGATGTGAATAAACTGGGCTATAGACCTAACAGCAACCCAATACTTTATATATTTCACCGATGTCAAAGTGTCAGAATGAAGTGCTGCTTGCTGGCACTTGGCAAATTTCTCCTCTCGACTTTCTAGCCAAGTGTAGCTCAAGTTTCATTCGCCCGTCGATATACAAGTGTGTGAGGATGAAAAGTTTTGTGACCTGTCAGATATGATGCTATTTTCAACCATTCAGTGATCGTGCATTTTCTTCAAAACAAAATCCCATCGATTTTCCCGGAAAGACAACTGAAACAATTTGTTCCCAGCAAATCACCCTTTTGTTTGACTTTAAAAATATATTTCTTGGTGACAGCAATGTCCTCAATCAGTGGGAAATAGAGCACCAGGGTCCTCGTTCAACTTGCAACAATAAAAGGGGTAAGAATCAGGTAACCAGCAAGTGTAATTACGAATACGCCTGATCTCTTTGAAAGCTCTTCCCGGCCACTTTCTCTCCTGCACTGAAGGCTTTGGCACGAGTGGCGGAGAGGGTCACTGTTTAATAATGAACAGGTCGAGCCAGCTGTAACTGATACATACACCTGCTCCATACATCAGTCAATTACCTAATTAGAACTCTCCCTCAGGGGAAAGCTAATACCTCGTCCTGAAGCAGGAGGACAACCCCTTCCATGTGAACAGAGGCGCTCACAAGACAAACAGATACCTGTACGTGTGTGTGTCCGCGGTGCACCGTGTGTGTGTGTGTGTGTGTGTGTGTGTGTGTGTGTGTGTGTGTGTGTGTGTGTGTGTGTGTGTGTAGTTGCGGTGCATGGGTGTGTGCATTTGCACGTAAGTGTGAGGAACAATAGAAAGGGGGTTCAGTATTTCTTCGCACAGATCAGGTACCCAAGGACACTCATGGGAAATTGTGCGCTATGCAACTGTCATCCAATAACACTCCTTTTCTCTGCCCACCTCCTCACACACGCTGCCCTCAGCTCCCCGCCATTCATCCTGCCATGAGAAAGTGATCTATGTAAAGTCACATGACAGTCTTTCATGCTTTTTCATGCTTTTTCATGCTCTTTGAAAGAGGGCATGGATAAGATAGTTGGCCAAAAGTCTTTGTACGGAATATTTCCTCGTAAAGAAAGCAGTTAAAATAAAATCTCTTCGGAGCCTGCAATCACAATATCACTTACAAATGGAATGTCCTTCTTGCCACAGTTGCACTGTTTGCTCTTGGGGGATGGTGTTGTCTCTTTTATTTAGGCCTGCTCTTCATGAGAACTGTTTTGGGATAACTTCTGTTATGATTTGGCACTTTTTAATAAAAAATGGACATGCCATAGTTTGACTCCTTTACACTGATGGGCTAGAGGCCACCGTGGTTGGATGTGGATGTTTTCATCAATAAGTGCGTGTGCAGAGGTGTGCTGATTATTAATTTGATCAGACAGTCTGCTTGCATGGACAATATGGGTTTTGCTTAGGCCACCAGCAGCTCTGAGGCAATCAGGGACACTTCGGCTGTGATTAAGTCACATACTTTAGCCTGTGGGGGATGGCAGGAGGGGGGGGGGAGAAAAAGGAAAGAGAGAATGAGTGATGAAGCTCTCACTTCACAAAGAGGGAGTGGACAAGGGTTGAATGTTCAGGATCACTAATGTTAGTCTATACATCCTCATCTAGGTTTCCCTCATGACCTCTGCACCCCCCACCCCTCTCCATCAGGCAAATGTGAAACACCACCCAGCTCCTGGACCTATAAGCAGAGAGAGAGAAGCCCACCCCCCCCCCCCCCCCCCGAATGCTCACGTAATGTTTATACTACACAACTAAATCAATTTCTGCTTATTAATAACAGCTACAGTGTAAATATGTGTACTGCAAGGGAGATGGATGGAATTGAAAGAAGAAAAAGAGGACTGAGATTGTGATGGTGGTGGAGGTCGGGGTCATGGAACATGCTCCTAAAAATCCATTTTCACAGGAGGACTATTAGGTTATTGAGAAGTGGGATGACTGATTGAGGCCTGCATTGTGTGTGTGTGTGTGTGTGTGTGTGTGTGTGTGTGTGTGTGTGTGTGTGTGTGTGTGTGTGTGTGTGTGTGTGTGTGTGTGCGCGCACATGTACTTACTGTAAATTACCTAACAAGCTTCTGACTTTAGACTCTAGCATGACATTTTTGGAAAATGATATTCAAAACACCTTTCCCAAAATACACATCAACTGACTTTTCTCAAGATACAACATGAATAAATGAATGATCCTTCCTTCTTTCTCTCGGTCTTAAAAAAAAAAGTGAAAGCATCCCCACTTCTGCGTAGTAACCAGGAGGGAAGGAGAGGAATGTGGCCTGCCTCAGCGAGAAATCCCAAAGTGCTTGCCGACTCCTAGCTGCTAATACAACTAATGCAGTAATGTAAGGGCCAAGGCGATTAATGAGAGCGCTCTGCCCCTGACATCTCAGACACCCTAATGTTGCTGCAGCGTCTCTCTAGCCGTGCTTTAATCCATCACCGGTCCCTATAACCCAATTATGGCCTGACGCTTTACTTTTAGCTCCTCTGCTGGGTCCTTCACACACATCTATATGGGCAAACGCGCACACGCACACACACACACACACACACACACACACACACACACACACACACACACACACACACACACACACACACACACACACACACACACACACACACACACACACACACACACACACACACACACACACACCACACACACACACACACACACACACACACACACACACACACACACACACACACACACACACACACACACACACACACACACACACACACACTCAGACAAGAGTGTTTGAGCATCGTCAGACAAGCACACTTTATATAAAAAAAGAGACATTCGTGGGATATTTGCACGTACACATACCGCCATACACACACATAGAGATACAAGTGACACTTGCAGATCTGGGTGAGGCATAAGAAAGGACACTTTAAGAGAGGGATGAGGGCCTTTTAAGTAATAGATCTATTGTCAAAACACACACTCATTTAATCTGCTGTTAACTCCCGTAATGCTGTTTGCATATTCAGAGTTAAAGCCTTTAGATCTGGGCTGATTTTAATGAACCCTGAATGTTAACTAACTTCCTGTATATCTAATGTCATCCCCATAAAGCTACTCTCTTGTTATGGTTGTAATCGTAGCATGATGCTACACTAACATGCTCCATTCCCAGAGGTCCATCAAAGCTCTGTTTTAGGTAAGGGGGCGTATGTAGTGCATTTTTCATGAGGTCCCCCGTACAACATTTATGATTCACTTAAGGCTTTAAAACAATTATTGACTGCTAAAACAATACTTGACTGCTTTTTCCACCAGGAAAACCCTATAACATCTGGAACAAACTGTACATGAGGGCGTCTTGCAGGAACTAGAAGAGCGGTGTTGGTCCTCCCCAAACCCCTCCCTCCTCCTCTCTTCCTCTCTGTCCGTCAGTTATGTCACACGTAGAGTAACAGCTCTGTCAATCAAGAGATCTATGTGCTGGCTTCCTCTAAATCAGGTGGATTGACTCCTTAAGAGTTACTGGAGGAGCCTACTTCCATTAGCCACTCCCAGCGGCAAATTAACTTAAATGTACCCGCTCAATAAAGTTCAAGACAATCATTTGCATGTCAATGTCTTTTTTTCTCTCTCAAGGCCTTCCCAAACATACAGCTGACTCGTGGAAATCCCGAGACTGCTGTTATTTCATCGCGCTGATACCAATTAGCCAGAGAGCTAATTGCTGAGAGAAATTGGTTAGTCAGGAGAAAAATGTTGCACTCATGGTGTTGAAAAACAGAAAATAAGACCTTTTTTACTTTAAACTGACTTATTCCAGGGGTGTGGGAAAATGTGGCCATAATTCACTCACCATGCTCTTTTATTGTTTTTCAACTCATTTGCAAATATATCGTAGCATGCTGCATCTTTTTGTGTCAAATGTCTGTAACGGCATGACAACTGAGTACAGAAAGAAAGTTGTGGACAACATGAATTTAAGGGGCATTAGACCCAGGTCGTCGCACGCATCTCTGCTTGTCTAGCTAACATCTCTCAGTGGATGTCCACTCATCACCTCAAGCTCAACCTTGACAAGACTGAACTGCTTTTCCTTCCGGGAAAAGATTGTCCCTCTCTTGACCTGACTATCAACATCGGCACCTCTGTTGTTTCCCCGACCCAGACTGCAAGGAATCTGGGTGTGACCCTAGATAACAACCTGTCCTTCACTGCAAACATCGCTGCTACAACCCGTTGCTGCAGATACACGCTTTACAACATCAGGAAGATACGTGCCCAGCTGACCCAGAAAGCGACGCAGGTTCTGGTCCAGGCTCTCGTCACCTCACGCCTAGACTACTGCAACTCCCTCCTGGCTGGTCTACCTGCATGTGCCATCCGACCTCTGCAGCTCATCCAGAATGCAGCGGCTCGTCTGGTCTTCAACCTTCCTAAATTCTCCCACACCACGCCGCTCCTCCGCTCCCTCCACTGGCTTCCGGTAACTGCTAGAATCCACTTCAAGACACTGGTACTTGCGTACCATGCTGTGAATGGATCTGGCCCTTCCTACATCCAGGACATGGTTAAACCGTACACCCCAGCACGTGCACTCCGCTCTGCAACAGCCAAACGACTCACTGCACCCTCGCTGCGAGGGGGACCCAAGTTCCCATCAGCAAAAACACGTGGGTTTGCTATCCTGGCTCCAAAATGGTGGAATGAGCTCCCCATTGACATCAGGACAGCAGATAGCTTACACATCTCCCGGCGCAGACTGAAAACTCATCTCTTTCGACTCCACTTCGAGCGATAGAATTACGAACAAAGAACTGCTAACAGAGCACTTATATACTAATAAAGGACTGGCTTATCTATAGCCAGTTGAGGAGCACTTGAAACGATTGGCTCTATGAAACCTGAAGTACTTTATGATTCTGTTTTCTTCAAGGTTGTGTCTTCCTGGTCGAATGTACTTTGGATAAAAGCGTCAGCTAAATGCAATGTAATGTAATAATTAGTCAGATCTTAGTAATTCATGTTATTTTCAAATTAAATGACAAAAGGGTCTGAAGAGTGTACAAATGTTTACCGATTACAAATATTGTATATATAATATATTCCTTGTCAGTGGTCATGCTCCATTCAATTCACCCCGAGTATCTGATGGTTATCTGCACTCACATCAGGTGCTCATTTACCCTATTCCTAAATCACTGTATAGCTAAAGCCTGTCTCCTGCCATCCATCTGTCCTCCTAATCAGGATATGCTCTACCTTTGGTCCTTAAAGCCAGAGTAATGTCACTAGGCTATGTTACATCATCAGTTTTCATGTTTATACAAATATAGGTTGAATAATATGATAAATAGTGATGTAGGAAGGATTACTGCTGTTGAAAACCACTTAAAGGTGGAGGTCAGAGTGGTTTATAAGACTATTAAAGTATCCTTTCTGTCTTCCTCTCTCCTTCCTCTCCTATCCTCTCCTCTCCCCTCTCTTCCAGCCCCTGGGTGTCTTCAGCATCAGATGTCATCCTGCTAGAGACAAAGTAAGTCAGACAAACACACAGGCTGGACCTCTGAGGAGAAGCTTGCCGCATGCTCAAGTGGTATAAGTGCCCAGGAGTCGTCTTACAAGAAACACTTATTGCATTTTGTATTGAGCATGATGTTATGAAAAATTAATACAGTGATGGTGTGCCTTCCTCTCCTTAGCCTTCTCAGTGTGAGTCTCTGTGTCCACTCGTATGCATACAAGCACTTGCATGTACTTTCTGTATTTATGTTTTGGTAAATGCATGTCCTTGTGTGTTAGATGGTGTGACTGCATTCATGTGAGTTGGGCAAGGGTCTAATTGTAGGATAATATGCATATCACAGAGGATTACATCTCCAGAGACCTGGTGTGTTGGTGAAAGAGCAGCTATCTGACCCAGCTTCTATATTGTCAATAGTTACGGCACAGTTCTCCTTCCGTTTGCAGCAGTTAGGCTCTTTATTTCCCCCGGTTAGTGCATATATTGACTGCACTATTGGCAAAACAATAGTGAAAATATACTAGCCTAAAGAACTGTAAATTGATATGTATACAAAAACAAGAACAGCAGGAAACAACCGATACCTGCACAAATCGAATGCTTTACAGTGGTTTATATAAAACATATTATGATATATTACACGTTTTATATTTTCTCGGGTATCATGTTGCTGACCCATTTTGTGAATTAGTTTTAGCTGTAACCAAAAGACCTTTTCCCTAAGCTCATGTCAGAAATCTCTGAAATATCCCCTTGTTTATTCCCTTTTCCTATCCCATCTTTATTTCATTTTGTTTTGGAAATTAATGCAGCCAACCTGTGCTTTTTAAATTGTGATGGATTATTTTAAGAAGATCAACGGAAATCTTTTTTAAAAGGATTGTGAATCAAAACAATGATTTATACAATTTTCCTACATTTGAGTTTCCAAATCTGTGCTGCGGTATCTGATTAGGGGCTTTTCTTTTTTAAACATTTTCTTTTTCTAATTTGATTGTTAAGGAACATTTGATGTTTAATGGTCTTAATCCCCTTAAAATTCCTACAGGGTAGCATTTATTTTTCCAAGCTTACTTGTGGCAGATCCGGTCAAAGGAAAAACATAGTCCCGACAATCTATGAAGTTTCAAGTATGTTGAGGAATCAAAGTCACTAAGATTAAGCTTTCGATAATATGCTTAATGATGAGGTAATCAAAAGTAGGTAAACTGCAGTGGGTGACTTTTGTTAAAAGCCCATGTTTTAGATCTTTTACAACTGAGTATGTACTTAAGATGTTGGGCTGACCATGGGGAACAGTGGTTGGTGACCCCTATGTGGGATATAAGTGGGGGGGAAAGGCCACAGAAACCAGATCTGGGTGACATGGGAACGATCAAATAATAAATCATCCCACTGTAAGCTGACAACATACATGCTTCATGATCCTCTCCTCTCCTCTCCTCTCCTCTCCTCTCCTCTCCTCTCCTCTCCTCTCCTCTCCTCTCCTCTCCTCTCCTCTCCTCTCCTCTCCTCTCCTCTCCTCTCCTCTCCTCTCCTCTCCTCTCCTCTCTTCTCCTCTCCTCTCCTCTCCTCTCCTCTCCTCTCCTCATTCTCTAAAAATAGACACCAAACCCCTATGGATGTTGATGGATGGACTGTGAACTCCTGACCCGATGAAATGTAACCAGAAAGGGTATCGCAGCACTGGTTATTTAACAACCCGCCTTTGCATTGTGACACTGAATACCTCACAGTCTCATCTAAAGCTTTGGTTATCCGGGTTTTAGGTATGACAGATGTTTCACATTATAAAAAAAGGTTTTAACCATGCTTGCTTGTTGTGATGTAACGTCAAGGGCAATATTATGGAACCTTCCTCTGAGCACTGTACCAAATCTTATCACATTTGATGGCAGTTTTTCCATTCGTTTTTGAGATATTTCAGTCTTGAGAGAATGGTGGATTATGGACTAAAAACAGAAACATATTGCCATCCCTACAGCCATTGTCATGGATGAAAATCGTTCATTTAACCTAATTAAGTAAAATTCAGTCTGGGAAATGTGGCTTGTTGAAATTACCACAATGATTTTGCAATTATTTGTGCTTTTTGTGTTGCATTATGATTAGAGCCAGAGGGCCCGGAGAAAGAGGAGAGAGGGGTGCACTGACACGGAGCTTCTGGGATGGAGCCTAGTATGGATCAGTGGGATTTACTCATCATTCTGCCCTCAAGGTAAAATATTATGAAAATATAACATGTCAAAGACAAATAGCTAAACGCTCGGATATGCCACTTTCTCTCCTGTGTGGTGTGATGCTCCAAATTTGATTCCATATATCTGCGTTGTGGAAATGACCAAAGGCTTGAGGCATTTACAATATCGCCGCCTCAACCCCCACCCCTCAAAACCATACACGCGCAATAACACAGCAATAATCTTAATGACCCTCTCATATATACTCTTTCCTATTTCCTCGCTTCCTCCACCCCTGACCCCTCCCCTCTTTCTGTCCATTTGCGCAGTCCCCTATCCCAGGTTACTTCCACCACAACGGAGACGGCTAAACACACCCTCTTCCCACTCCAAAACCCCACACACTCATACACACCCTGAGGGTGAACCCAATAGATCCACTGCGTGAGTCGTAGTCCCCTCTCGACTCCCCACCTCGGCGTGTTTCTTCCTCCTGCCTCTGGGGCTGGAACACGGACATAGCTCTCTCTCCTTTCCTTATCCAGTCCAGATAACCTTATGTGTTGGACAGGCTGAAAGGAAACCCACAAATAATAAGTTGACTTTCACCGAGAAGACGGTGGGCAGCTCGCCTGCTGTTGGCATCATCTCAGGGTTATTCTCTGAGCCAAAGTGATGATGAGGTGTAAGGGCAGTATATGGGGGCTGTCGTCAAGGTAGGCCGTGTCGTTGCCGAGTTTGAATGTATCACATCCTTCGGGACTGCATTCAAGTTAAGCATTAAAGTGCTGCGAGGCAAAAAAGGCCAGTATAACGAATATGCAAGAGCCAGCGCAGGACCATGTGTGAGTGTCTTGTTTTTTTATATCTCAACAAAGGAAGAAAGTAATTTTCATATATAATTAAGATCACAAAGTCACACAGTTTGCTCTGCGTCAAACCCTTTTCATATCGTAGTTTACCTTTTGAAAGAGATACTCATAGGGAGAATATCTTATGTTTCTTTATGCTATTGATTCAACTTTTCAGGCCACTCAAGCCTCTCAAGGCCAACATTAAAATGTCTTGCTTCTTATCTCCATCTTTAATTGATGGTGGATAAGGCTCTTCTACACACACACTACATTTTTGTCTCTTCACTCCTTGATATTAAGTGTGTGTGTGTGGACTTTAAAGGCTGCTTTTGTTTCCTTCGCTGGTTTCATTCTTGGCCTGACATGAATAAGACAGTTATGGCTGCCTTAAGAGCTTATGGATTAAAAGGAGGATGTGTGTCGTTAGAGCAAGACAAGACATTAGGAGCTCTTTATTAGCTAATTACACAGACAATGGGTTTAAAGCACTTGTATGAAGAAATATAATGACAAAAGCAGAAGATTATTTGAAAGACTTAATGCCTGCTTGCTCCATTTGCATTAATTAAGTAAGAGGGTGGTGATCTGTATTGCAGCAATTAAGAGAGTGCTGCTGATAAATTGAGGGTAGAACCTACTTTAGCAGATGATAAGATGGAAGATATGAGTGCATGAGAGTCTGGTAGTATGAGGACATTACATTCATAGTGTTCAAACAAAGGCCAACCTAGGTGAGGTGAATGTAATTGTTGACAATAAAAGCTTTAATTGATATCTCAGCGTTTGGTGGACCTTTTACCCAAGCTAGAGATGGCCTCAGCAATATCGATCATTTCACCACTTGGGTCTGGACTGAAATAGCTTAGTTTTTCCATCTAGTGCTACCAATATATCATGTATTTAAAGGATATTTCTCTATAACTATTTGATGAATTGCAATGGCATTTGGTCTATGAGATCTATGGGTCCCAGTGAAAAGTCTTGACAAATTTGAATTCGTCACATACCTTTTCCCCAAAAAACGTATTGCATGTGAGCATGTAATAATAATAATAATAAATTAATTTTATATAGCGCTTTTCTGAACCCAAAGACGCTTTACATTTGGGAGGGAGGGTAGACAAACAAAACAAAAACAAAGACAAAACCAAAAAGAAACAAAACAGAAAAGCAGTCAAGAGGAAGTTGATTGAGAGGGGGGGGGGGCTTATGGATAGAGAGTTGAAGAGGTGGGTTTTAAGGCGGGACTGGAACAGGGTAAGGGAATGTAAGCATGTTAATGTAGGTCAAAGTATGTTTAGCCCATTGATATATTAAGAAATGTGTGTATGGCTTGATCTTCTGCTGCCCAGAGGAGCATTTTTCTCCAAAGTTCCATCATAGAAAACAGAAAATCTGTAAAATGTTTGAAAGGACTAAACTGCAAACAAAGTAAAATAATACAATACAAATGTATACAATATGTTTTTAAATCTTTGAATTTTGTATGTGCTTAACTTTCCTAAAGCGGTATTACCCATACTAATATGTTAATGGGAATAGTGTGAATACAACATTTGTGTGGATTATACTATAGTTTAGAATAGAACATATACTTTAAATATTCCAATCTAGTATACTCTAAGTAAGGGATAATGGGCAGATCATTATCAGATCATTATCAGATCAAGATCCCTCCGCTTCGCGTCGCGCTCCTGATCTGCCTGTCGGGTCTTCTTTTCCCCATAATGACCAAGTCGCTGCACATTATCCTGCTTATTACATGGCCACATTCTAAACAAAGTAACGATATGACTCCCAATATTAATTGAAATGCTTTCATAGATTTAGAAAATGTTTTTATTGTTTTAGAAAATAGTAGGCTATTATTTATTTAAAATGACATGCATCCGCTAAGAAAAATAGTCCAATGTCACTGTTTGAACTACGTCAATCTCTCAACATGTTCTCTAGCTGTCAACGGTCCATCAGCTGTTGACAGGGTGTGGATGGGAGGAGATGAGAGGCGAGCAGACAGATGTGTGGCCATTATATCGCTTGTGTTTTTATCATCTTTTATCCCCCCTGCCCAGCAATGATTAGAGAGCTAGGAGGAAGTTTAGCACACATCCACGATGTGTGAAAGCCTGTCAGGGCCTGCCTGTCTTCACAGGTCCTGACACCACGTGCAGGCCAACGGAAGTTCAAACATTGCGTGACGTGTTCATGAATTTATTTTATGGGATTTTGTAAACTTGAATCACTGGTGTGTGACCGGCCTTTAAAAGCAATTACA
Source organism: Pseudochaenichthys georgianus (assembly GCF_902827115.2). Classification (NCBI taxonomy): domain Eukaryota; kingdom Metazoa; phylum Chordata; class Actinopteri; order Perciformes; family Channichthyidae; genus Pseudochaenichthys; species Pseudochaenichthys georgianus. The sequence continues at coordinate 16,559,422 of NC_047514.1, read as the reverse complement.
TACATTTAGGGTTGCTTTACTTTCCAAATTAAGTGTTTCTTCATATTAAATGATACATATTATAATTTTGCGTATTTAATTAAATTCAGATTCATAAAATACACAACCCAGTCGCCAGAAAATATAATGGCGTTGCAGGATTTTGCACAACTACAGATCTTATCATGATTAAGGAGACATATTGTCACATGATTAATGAGTCACATGACATGACAAATGAAACTAAAAACAATTCAGTTTTTGGTTTCAAAGGAGACAGAAACAAGGGTCTCCTTGCTATTTTGACCCATCCACCTCCCCTCCCATTGCTACTGCATTACTTGCTCTGCCTATTGCCTTTGTATTACATTCCTTGCTAACATTTTCAACATCTTTTTATGGTTTAAAGAAACTTACAATAGCAACATTGTTCTCATGCTGCCTGAGCTGAATAAAAGCATGCTCTGTGATTTAACCACACACTTCTGAGTCATCATTTCAGCAACAGGAAAAAATCAGGTCACCTAACTTGTTAATAAACAATATCATGGTGTACATACGTGTGTGTGTGTGTGTGTGTGTGTGTGTGTGTGTGTGTGTGTGTGTGTGTGTGTGTGTGTGTTTGTGTGACCATGTATGGTACATTTGTATAGAGTGTGTGTGTATGAGTGTTCCTGGAGGGCATGAGTGCAATAATGATTTACTAAATGTCAAATGAACAGTTGTGGGGAGAAAACACCATAGAGGCACAGTGGCTGGAAGCTCTTTAGCATTTCACGCCCTGATTGTGAGACAGCTCCTTTGGTCAGCGCTAAAGCAGCAGCATGTCCTGAGAATCAGTGCCAGAGTTACATGCACACAGTCTTGGTCCCTGAAGCATCTCAGCTTTTCATATGGACACACACACAAATGAACACACATAATCTGACAGTGGACACGATTAGGTCAAGACGAGTCTGAATGGACGTGAACTTGAACATTCGCTGCCTCTTTCCAGAACCACCGAGATTTTTCCTCCTTTCGCCTTTCTAAATTTGCTCCTTAGTTGCCACCAAATGCTCAACTCCGTCACTGACAGCTTTTGAGTAGGAAAGAGCACAAACCATCTGCGCAATAATAGCTTTATGAGTTTGTTCCCTCTCAGAGAGAGCACACTGTGGTCTCTTGGGTGGGCATCACAGTCAGTGACAGCCTGATGTGGGCTGAGAGGTTGCCATAGTCTACCCCCTCTCAGGCTCATCTCCAGGGTCCACAGAGACTGTGAGGAGAGGCCTATCACCAGAGCTTCTGTTGCCTAATCACTTTCTTTCTCTCTTCTTGTCCTCCCGTTAAAATCTCAGCCCGCCGTTTGCATTTGCACTCTGTTCCCACACCATCATTTATTTATTTATTCCTTTTTCCAGTGTTGTTTTTCCTTTCAGCACTCTGATTTTTCCCGATTTGTGAAGGAAAAGACCCAGATGGCACCAAAGGCGAGGTCTTAGACACGCAAAATGGAAAAGCACACACACACACACACACACACACACACACACACACACACACACACACACACACACACACACACACACACACACACACACACACACACACACACACACACACACACACACACACACACACACACACACACACACACACACACACACACACACACACACACACACACACACACACAACCAAACATACTAAGAAACAACACAATCAAGAGCAAACGTCGGACCTGTCTGTAATCACAAGCACTTCTTCAACTATTCATCCTCCTTCTATTATAATCTCTTCTGACAGGTGTCTTTGTTGACCACCAGGCTATGTTGACCAGTCCAATCTGCCAACAGAGACTTTATGCAAATGTGGGTCATCATACTTGGCTCATGCAATTGGTGTGAAGGGGCAACATGACAAAGAAGCAAGCAGCGAGGGGGTGTGTGTGTATCTTACTGAGGCAGAACCACAGATAGGAGTTGAGCGGTGGGTTGACTCTGGAGACTGTTTACAATCTTGAAGTGACAGTGGCCCTCCCTAATGAGAGTGACCTCCTAAAGTACCTTTCATCCATCTACCATACACACACATACACTGAGGCAAACGTGTCATTTGGGTCCCCTTCTTGATGCACCCCGACAGCTTGGTTGAAGAGTGGGTGGGGTTAGAGGCTGCTGTGTTGGGAGGGTAGGGAGGGAGAGTGCAGTAGATTGGTGAGGTCCAATGAAAGCCTGATAAGTACATCAGTTTGCAGTAACAAAATGAAAGGGGGCACACACATCTTCTCACACTCAGAAAGTGCAGACCACCCAGGCCACTGCTGCATTCACATGCCATTTACAGAGTTGGGAATTTGTTTTTCTTACCAAGGTAAACTCATAAGCCTTGAGTCATAATGTGGAAACCACATGGACTGAAAAAAAGGAGATGTGTTATAATGTTCACAATATTTAAACATGTTGATTGTTTTTTTCTAGTTATGGTTCTGATTTGAAGGAAAGCAGATGCCCCATTGAAACAAAAAAAAGAGTTTCCATAATTCTGTTGACAGACAAAAAATAAACAGAGCCGTAAAAATCCTTTGTGATCCTTTGAGTAAAGCTAGATGTCCTCTTCAAGTTTACATTCAGGATCATACAGGCCTGATCATCATGTTTGCTGCATATAAAGCACTACCTTGACCTTATCACCTCCACCCACCATCCTGCAGCCAGACCCTCTCACTAGTCAGGTTATAAACATGTTAGACTTTGATCATACATGTTACACATTTGTCTTACATGTAAGGCCTTTCCTTCATCTAGTTTGGCTTTTTTTTGCACTAGTGAGCAACTGTATGCAACTAGTTAGATATTGATTCAACATGTATGGCTTTTTCTTAAACTAGTGGATATTTTCAGCCCACTAGTTGTGGTTTTCTTCTCTCTAGTTCAACACAATCACTTACTAGTTGACATATGGCAAGCAACTTGAGTATGCATTCCATATCCTTGATATCAGACGGCAGCTGCCTACACTAGTTGGCTCTTTGATTTCACTTGTTAGATATATGGTGTTTTCAAATACAGTCATATGACCATATTTACATAAATATAAAACAAAAGTATTGTTGTAATTATGATCATATGACTGTATATCAAATTAGGTAAGAACATTGAATACTTTGTTAAAATGAGAAAGTTGCTTTAGGACTGCAGACAGGAATATAGATCCTCTTTAAAACATTTTATTAGCTGCAATTTGAGAGGTGCTTGGATTAGAATAGCACTGTGATAACAGAGTGACATTATTGATGGAAAGAAAGAGGAAGTAACCCTCTTCGGATCACAGCTTTCCTCAGAGGCTGAGAAATCGGCGTGACTTCCATTAGGAGGCAAATATGGAGAGGTTGTTTATTTTACCCTGATTTTAAGATCTGTCCAGTGTTTCAGCTTTATTAATTTCATGAGCACCGCTGATACAAATATTACCTTTGTGTCTCGAGTGCCGGTGTTCTCACATAAGCATACGCACACTCGCACCGACAAAAACACACACAAAGCGGAGCAAAGCAGAATCAGAAACATGTGTTTTTCTAGGCAAAACACACACTGACTGACTTCCCACGGACAATATCTTAACAGTAGGCACTAAATACCCGACTATGGCAACCATTTGAGTATGTATTCCATATCCTTGATATCACACGACAGCTGCCTACACTAGTTGGCTCTTTGATTTCACTTGTTAGATATATGGTCAAACTAGTTTGGCACTCTGCTTTACTAGTTAAATAAAACATTACACTCGTCACTCTTTTTCAGCAACAAGTGGCACTTTTGTCCGACTAGTTACCACATAAGCCTTACTAGTGACGCCAGGAGCAGCACTAGTAACGCCAAAGTCCCAACTTGTAAGCTTTTTGATGAACTAGTGACCCTCTGACCGTACTAGTGATGCTAAAAGTCTTACAAGTTAACTAGTGCGCTGCAAAAGCTCTGACATGTTAACTAGTTACAAAAAAGAAGCAGAACTAGTTAACTAGTGGCAAACATTTGTCTGCACTAGTTAACTAGTAGCACCCAGAATCACTCACTAGTTAACTAGTAAAGGCGAAAGGTTCACTAGTTAACTAGTTGATGCCTCTTTTGACCTTACTAGTTAACTAGTGGGGCTCAAAATGTCTACTAGTTAACTAGTGAAATACATTTAAATTCCACTAGTGAACTAGTGAGGCTTAAACTGTTCATTAGTAGTACTAGTGGATCCCAAATACGCACTAGTCACACTAGTCACACAGAATGCTAATGAGGAGGAGGGGAAAGAATGCATCAAGGTCTCCTATTGGCCCTAACCTACAGAGCGCCACCCAGCCCAAATAGTTTCTTTAAGAACTTACATACACTGTGTTTTAAAATACAGTCATATGACCATATTTACAAAAATATTAAAACAAATTATTTTTGTAATTATGATCATATGACTGTTTATCAAATTAGGTAAGAACATTGAAAATGTTGTTAAAATTAGAAAGTTGCCTTAGGACTGCAGACAGGAATATAGATAATCTTTAAAATATTTGTGTTAAACTGCAATTTGAAAGGTTCTTGGATTAGCAAAGCATTGTGATAACAGAGTGACATTAGTGATGGATAGAAAGATGGAATAATCCTCTTCGGATCACAGTGTTCCTGACGACGCTCAAGTTGGCTTCCAATTCAGAGCTTCCGATTCGGCAGTTAAGGGGAAAGTTAAGGGACATTTAATTTACAGCGCTGAGCGAACAATCCTCCGTGTGTGTACCTCTTAAATCGCTGTATAGCCGATTTATTTGGACTAGATGTTCCCAGAGGGTCTAAACATTCTTTATAACACAGTTTTAGATTTGTGAAACCTTTATTCTATTTGTGAAAATACAAAAAAGGGAGATTTGGCTGCATTTTTCGCATCTAGACCACATTAAACCTGGTCCTGATCTAAAACCACTATACCTACACTCATCAAACACAACATAAAAGGTTGCACAGGAAAGTGGTTCATGCAGAATTAAAAAGAATAGGATAGTTTAAAATCACAATTGTAATCAGGAGACATGATACACAGGTCTACAGTATAAACTCTATGGATAATGGGGTAATGGGGATAATGTCTTATTGTAGAAGTTGTCTTGGCTAAATGGATTCATCAATCTTCCCATGTCATCACTTATTCTATTATAAATGTTGCACAACTTGTCAATGTTCGGTTGTTGTGCAGCGCAGTCCTTGTTATATTGATCCCAACACAACACCAACACCAAAAGGGCTAATTTAATGACACAGGATCACACATGCTACACTGCTTGTTTTGTGAAGAAGCCCTGAAGCAGAAAATAATAACAGTGTAAATGGGAGGAAGAGGGAGGTGATGTAAGGGGTCATAAAGCCAAAAAGCAAGACATACAAGGGGAGAAAGAATTCACGTTTAAACACTTTTTGACAAAGACCTGGCCTGAATTGGTAAAACAGTGTAATTACTAACTTTGAATTTGTGAGTTGAATGGAAATGTGCCACTTCTCTCACCGGAAGGGAAGTCATCTTTCATCAGAGGATTCAAACACAATGGGGAATTTACAGGAACAGCTCAGCAACCTGTATACTAATGTGTAAGGCAGGACTACTGGGGGTATTTTGTATCTACTTATGTCATGCTAATGTTAACAACTTCGATTAAATGGGTATATTATTTGTCTATATTTCACCATTGACTGTATGTCATGAGAAGCCCGGTCATACATTCTTATGGAAAAATGTCCTCAAACCTCCAAGGATGAGACAGGCCTTCCTGGCAGATTCAGGAAGCATTAGTCACTAAACATGTTTACATGAAATTCTCCTGAAAGAATAACATTCTGATATTTTATAGCATTGTTCTGAATTAGGGTCTTTTAAGGAAAAATCAATGCCTAATGCCCATGTTCAAAGATTTACTGATTTTAATCAGGTGTCTATTGTATATGCCTATTGTACTGGAAAGGATCTGTAAAAACCTTAAATTGTCTTTTTCTACACTTAGGTTTTATTAGTGAGCTTTAGAATACGTCCCCAAATCTATTAGATTTTTTAAAATCACTTTTAATTTTCTGGGGAAAGAGTAATAACACTTTCAACCCAGTCTCACGGCATTTCGTGTTATAGTCACGACATTTAATCTATTGATTCATGTTCACCGACATGAATTTCCCCTTTTTTTCGTGTCACACAGAACGATTTTAAAAGCAATGTATTTCTATTGGTAGTGTGTTTCTGCACCACGTCTTTTTAAATATTATTATTATTATATATTAAATATTACACATCTGCCGTAATTATTTATTTATAGATCCCTGATTAGAAGACTTCTAGACAAACTGGAAAACTGCCACCGAAACTGAATATGTGACGTGGATCATACATATATCAGCAATTAAACAACATCTTCAATTTCTCTTCACACAATACGTCTCCTTGCAGTATCAACATTAATTCGGTTGACTTTTATATTCGATCCATAGATAGGTTATATTTACCCCATAACGGTGCACAGCTGATATAAAAGGACTTTTATATAGTTTTATAGTTTTTAAAGATATTACTGATTTTCTTTGAATATAAGAATGTAAATACTGAGTTGAGAGAATAGTCAGGGTTTTGGGTGATGGGAGACACATCTATGGATTCAGAATTTCAATAGCTTACCATTAAATGACAGACATACCTTTCTCTCTGTGATGTTTTAAAAATCAGATTTTAATGTCTAGAAGTAAATCATGTGAAATAATATAGCAATATCCTGTAAAATCATGTGAAAACATGAATAAAACTATACATCTTCAGATTTTATACATACATAAGTGTCCTACACTAATAATACAAAGTTATTATGGCATTGTATGCTGTATGTACCTTGTGTGCACCGCCTAGTGGTTAAAGCTAGGTAGAGTACATACTCTTCTTAGGGGGAAAGTAGAAGGTCAATGATAGAAATATAGAATATAAAAAAATCAAGAAGATACTGTAACTGATCTCTATAGTAAAACAGAAAAACGAATTAAACTTTATTTAAAGGAACGCTCCCGTCATTAGATATTTAAAAAAAAAACTTCAGTTTTTAGTGAAACATTATGTTTAAACCATACCCTGAAGAAATCAGCGATATTCCCCGGTAAATAATGATTTTATAGCTCTTTTTTATCAAAACCTGTATATTCCGTCAGGCAGCTGCCATTTTGGCCATTTTCAGTAGTCACATGATCCGAAAAACTAGGTCGTGACGTCATCTATGCGTTCACTTTGTAAACACACGACGAAAACATGGCGGAGTATTTGAGTTCGGACTCGTCAGCCGAGGAAGAAGTTTAGAAAAATAAAGTCCAGGCGGACTTACTTTGAATTATCACTATAGGTATTCATTCCATCCAAATACAACTGTAAAAAAAATAAAAAACATACTCTGTTATCTTCTTAGGCCCCACGGACCCGGTTCCGGGGCCCAAATCGCGTCATTTGCAGGAAACAACGTTTAAGGAACCTTAATATTTAATAAACTATGAATATTTTATATCCATATAACGGGAAAAAAACTAATTTAACTGATCTTTTTTCATTTTTTTCTTAAAAAAAAACACACAATGCTAACAGTGAGCCTCTGAATTAGCCCAGAGCGAAAAATGCTAACCTATTACTGCACCGAAAATCACTCCTAGCTCCCTTATTACTTATCCTAGCTGCACATCCAACACATCGTTTATGATCGTAAAGACACAGAATCTAACGGTGCCCACCTCAACAGTGAAAGATACAAACTCGCGACGTTATCAACAAAAACGTACATTAAAACAAGTGACGCTAGGTACTAACATGCGCTAGGCTAACATGGCTTACCTTGGTCTTTGTCTGGTCTAAACTGGTCTTCAATGGCATTAAAACGATAACAAATGATGTAGTTAATCCATAGGTTAATATCCAATGTGGCTGTGTCTCCTTTGAAATGTTCTGATAATCTATAAGCAATAAAACTGCAATTCCGTTATCTGCTGTCCGCTCTGTGCTCCGTGCGCTCTGGGTCCTGCAATTCCTGCTTCCTTACGTAGTAAACAATAAGTAAAGTCTGCTGCGTAAGGTGCTTACGCTGGCTGGCATTGGCAGTGCACTGCATCCCCATTAAGTAATGGTTGATTAATAAATCCCATTTTATGTTTCATCATACTCTCAGAGTAGTCGTCCGGAAACTTGAAATGTTCGCTGCATACATGTGCCTGTGGATCTTTCGGTTCGGACCGAGCACATTTCGCTAGCCACTGCCTCCGAACGTACTTCCTACGCTTACCCGTTGGCAATAGATGGAACCGAGCATTCCATGGATTGTTCCTATCCGAATTGTGGCAATGTTTCGCGATACAATGAGGCATATTTCTATAGAATTGTGAGAGTAACTAGAGTATACAACATGAACAAAGCACATCCGTCAATTTGTCCTCGACACCAAACGCATAGTTCACGTCACTTCCGGTAAAATAAGTCATGTGACTCGTCAAAATGGCGCCGCCCACAGGGTTGATGTTATTTCGGTAATTAATCAGTTTAAAATCACTGATAACGTCATCGGATTAAAAAAAAAAAAAAAGACTGGCAGAGACTGGTCTGTTTTATCGGATGATAAATATTTAAAAATGCGTGTCAGGAGCATTCCCTCCCTTTAAACATTAAAGAATACTTTAGGTTAAGGTCTTCTTTTAAATAACAAAAAAGATTTGGGGGTATCTACAGATAAATATTAAGCCTGACAAAGTACTTAACGTCTAATATATTGCTTTCCTGCCATGTTAACTATGTTGAAGCACAACCTGTTAAACCCCTGTTTTTTTTTTTCATGACACTGTGTCTCAGTGGATCATCTTAATATTTAAGAACCTATTAATGTGTTATACCAGATTAACGGAAATAATCTCAGCTAACTGACGATACAAACCATTTTTACCAAAACAAAACACAAGTCTCATAAGAAGCATCTAAATGACCCCTTAGCGAAAAATGCTAACGGACATTGGCACAGAACTCAAGATAAAAGTACCCTTATTACTTATTGTAGCTGCACATACAATATATCCGATTAAAACTGAGGTTCCACAGATTATTTAGGTATATAGTATCATCACTGAGTGATCCGGACTCGCGACAGGGGAAGCAAATACAGACATCACAACACGTACCTTTACGGAGCTTCTAGGGAGATCGTCTCACCATAGCTGTCAATCTGATCAAAAGACGTGTTCAATGGCATTAAAACGAGAAAAAACTTGGCTGAATCGGTTAATCCATAGGTTTTTAACGTCTCTGTATAAAAAAATGATTTAATTAATAATCCATAATTTCCATTTCTATGTAAAAATCGGAGCGCAAATGTTAGCTGCTAATGGTAGCCACCAGAGTGGCTGCTGCTTCCGGTCTAGGCTATGCGCAGAGATGGGGTCGTTACTAAAAAAAAGTAATATATTACATATTACATATTACTTTTAAAAAAAGTAATATATTACACTACTTCGTTACTATCTACATAAAGTAATTCGTTACTTTACTCGTTACTTTACTCGTTACTTTACTCGTTACTTTACTCGTTACTTTACTCGTTACTTTACTCGCAGGGCCGGCCCGCCCCTCCCTACAGGCAGATCACGCAGACTGCTAAAGTTTCAAATGTTCTCTTTAGTTCAGTTTCCATTGTCGCATAAGACTGATCCAGATAGCTCCTGAATGTTTTCCTATCTGACCATGGCTGTCCTCTGTCTCCTGCTATCTGACCGTGGCTGTCCTCTGTCTCCTGCTATCTGACCGTGGCTGTCCTCTGTCTCCTGCTATCTGTATATTTTGCGCAGTCTATCTCTGCTCACGCTGTTGCGTCAGCGTGTTCTCCTGCGTGTTGGCCATGTGTTGCACTGGAGCCAGACTTCAGCCGAGCACGTACGAACTGCGCATGCGTGAGTGGCAATAACTCTCCTTACCAGCAGGCAGCGGTAGTGTGTATTCGTCATTCAAAACAAGCAACAACCGGAAAACAGAGAAGAAGAACTACGTGTGTGTGATATAAATAAACAACAGCTATGTGCGTTAGCTTCACCTAGCATGTGTTCTTTGCAGGTGTTTGTTGAGGTTTGATTATGACTGATTTTAGAAAGTAACGAAGTAACGCGTGTCGGGGCAATGTTAGTAACTGTAGTGTGATTACTGGATTATAAAAGTAGCGCGTTACACTACTCCGTACCCGACAAAGTAATATTATTACAGTAACGCGTTACAAAGTAACGCGTTACACCCAACTCTGCTCCCACATAGTCCTTATTTGGTAATGTGTGTATGTGAGACTGCCGCATAGGCTATGCGGCAGTCTCACATACACACATTACCAAATAAGGACTATGTGGGAGTTCCCCTCGATTCCATTGGCTCTGACGGTCAGAAAGAGATGTCACATGTCAACATCCAGCAAGGGGGGCCAGAGATATGGAAAATCCACCCAAATGGCCCCAGATGAGGTTTTTTTGTGCTAAATCTGTCTAAAAAGGTCAAATATCACTTGTTTTGCATCAATCTTGATACAGGGTACTTATTATATGTTGTACTTTAGATTCCTAAAGCTTTTAGTCTACTAACCCATCATCCAAGATTAGTTTTCACTATAAGTACAAAATATATTTTGGACGGACACTATAATTTACAGTTTTGTTCAATGTTCAATCTGAATTTTCTTTAAAATAAAAAACATCTATATTGAATCTGACTTTTCTCCATCCAACTCACAGGTTTTATCATTACTTTGAGAAAAAGGATTATTAATTTAACCCTTTTAGAAGGGAAGATATGGTCATTTGTTCTGGGAATGTCATTTTCAAGACTGAAACCTGAAAAACAGGCTCGGGGTTTAACATTTAACATTATTATACTAATGAATTATACTCTTATACTGTAAGATGTATGTAGATAGTATAAGAAATGTGCAGAATATGACAGTTTAATGGTGGAGGTATACACACATATTGATAGATGTCTTGTAATGCACTGTTGAGGAACCTGCGACCCAAGTTTTTCATTCATTGTATAACTACACCGTAGTTGTGTATATGATATGTCAATAAACCTTTGAAAATCTTGAAGTGTAGTGTCTTCGGCCATCCTAAACTCCGAAAACTCCATCCTAAACTCCGAAAAGTTTTTGGGATTTCATATCGCATTAACACCATATCCCAACGTGCATTGCGGCTAAAACATCCAATCACCGAGCTTAAACTATAGCTGAGGATCTTGGGTAATCAGTTCAGTGGCTGTGTATCGCAATGATGCTCGAAATGTCCCATATAAGCCTACGTCTGTTTCAGGTTATTTTATTTTGAAATTCAGTTCCTGACGGACGCCAAAAAAGCCAGAGATTATAGAATTACACAAATGAATAAAAACAAGGATAAGTGTGTGTTATTGTTGAGTAAATAACAGTGTGTTATTTAGAAAAGAATAACAAATTAGAAGGAACAAAATATTTAAAAAATACAGATTTCAGTATTCTGAGGCTCTGAGCCCCATTTATTTTCCTCACGGATGGCAAAAAAAGTCCGACATTAGGCAATTTAAAATAAAAACAATAATCGTGGCTTGATATTGAGTAAGAACATGTTTTTATGAACCACACAGCTTCCGGTCCTCCAAGACCCGACCGGACAAAAAGACGTGTTGCAGGCACGAAACACACTACCAATAGAAATACATTGCTTTTAAAAAATCGTGTTAGTGAACACGAATCAATAGATTAAATGTCGTGACTATAACACGAAATGCCGTGAGACTGGGTTGAACCTTTGGACCAAGCTAGCTGTTCCCTGCTGCTTCAAGTCTTTGTGCTAAGCTAAGTTATCAACCCACTGGATTCACATTTAGCTGAGTGAAAATAGAGAGGTCTCAGCTAACTGTCTGAAGGACAATGAAACACCAGATTTAAAAATATCTATCAATCTATATACTCTAAGTAGGATAAAGTTGTGCATCCTTTTTTGGCCATTACTCATTTCTTTATCTGTGCACATGTGTTTGAATGGCCTTAACCCAATGTTCAGTCTCACACACACTTGTTAATTTATTTTCTTTTGTCACCTCTTATCTTGATTTCCTGGCACAGAAGCAGACAGGTGTTCCTGATTGGTGTGGCTTTCCGAAACTGAGAGTGGTAAGACAACACCTTCAACTCAACTTTTATCCATTTATCCAAAACAACTGTGCTACAGTAACACAACCACTGTCCACCATGTGATTGCGCTTGTGTGTTTGTGTGAGTGTGTTCTGTTCTTGCATTTGGGGGCTGGGGGTTAGATTTCATCCTGATAGCAGGGGCAGCCGTGGAGGAGGGCCAAACATATGTTCCGAGGGCCAGGAACAAAAGCACTGACACGTTAGCCTTTTCACGGAGATGACCTTTCCGCCGCTCCCTATCCCAGCCTCGCTGCCTGCCGCTGTCCTTTTGTCTGCCAGCTTGCCCCAGGCCCAGCTCAAGTCGAGCGCTAGAATTTCTCCTCGTCTCCCCAAATCTCCCTTGACTAAATGTCAGGATTACATATTTCTCTGCTCACACTGAGGGCTTTAATTAGCACTACTTTGTTCATGTACGTGTGAGCTTGTGTTTATGTGCAAACGGCGTGCGTTTTGTATGAGAAGGTGAATAAATGTGCTTTAGTCTTTATCAGTTCGCTGTTAGGAGGCGTGTGCATGTACACCTTTGTAACCATGAGCTCTTGTCTGTGTTTACTCAGGTCCAAAGCAGATTTGTCCATTCAGTCAACCCGACCTCCCTGACTCCAGGCCAGAGGGGGCAGACATGATGTGGGAGGAAAGGACGGGAGGAGGAAAAGGTGAGAAAAAGATGGAGAACCACACTTAACAGTGGTAGCAGATCTGCTAATGTGAAAACGCACACACGGACATGTGAACACATGATACCTCAGGCCACAAGAAGGACACTATTACAGATGTCGTCATTTATCCTATTTTGAGGGTTTCCAAATATTCATAAAAATACTTTTTAATATTTAGTTTAAACATTTCAGCCATGGTGATAACATGTTTTAATGATGATCCTTTTTGCAGCTGGCCTTTAGGAGAAACAATTTGCATGTGAGAATGAATAATTGTAATTATAGTGTAGTATTTAGGACGGGCTATATGAACTGGACAATCAGCTGCCAGTAATCTAAGTTGCTAACCCCTTTGCTAAAAGTTAAATATGCTGTCCCAAAGGGCCATTATGAGCCTGCATAAAACATCTGTAGCTAAAAAAGTCTTGAGGTTCAGTAGCTGTAGGATAATGTTAACAACCCTTTTTGCTGCCCTACTTGTGCATTTAATGTATAGCACCATAATCCTTCTTTAGACTATTTTACCATAAGACCATTAGATATTACTTTCCCAATGACTATCAGATATTGTTGCTATGGTTCTTTTTGTACAAATACAATTGATATTGACAGTGATGGGAGTATGTCTCGCTACTATCTGAACAGGAGGCCATCGTTTGTTTCCTGTCTCCCGGAATTATTCATTTAATAATAGTGGGACATTTCAATGTTTTTCAGCTCTAGAGGCTATTTTGTGTCTAAGGCCTGATGTTAATTAGGAAACAATGATTTAATAATTCACGCTCTTCTACCCTGCCCACTGACACTGTTCTCAGCAGCCACACGTCGCCATCTCAGCTTCACGGCATCATATCAAATCAACAAAAACATTCACACTACACTGGCAATACATCACACCACTGAGAGAAAAAAATCCATTGTTCCAGGGTTCTTATAAATATCTAGAGGTTATGCTAATAGATATGGGACATTGCAGAATGATTAATGTGTGTGTATGTGGGGGAGACTGTGTGAAGGCACGTCACATCACACTGTCAAGATAGGCCCTTCCTCTCCCTCGTGCACTTGGAGACGCTGGCAGTTACCCAGTCCTCCATGAGCGCACGCCTCGGACTGGTTCTGAACTGGTTCCCTCACTCGAGGCTAGCCTGGGACCAAACCCTGCGTCGCCTCTAATTAGGGGAGGCGCCCAGGCACAGCCATAACGAGCTGATGAATAATTAGAATTGGAGAAAATTGTGCAGCCAGGGTGGCAAATCTGGAGGGACAAGTGCTGAAAACAAGGCAAGCGGCATTAAGTCCACAGTCAGTCAAATCTGTGAACTTGGCCAGCGGCGTTAACACTAGGCCTGTGTGAAGAGGAATAAAGCTCCAGCACTGGTGGCCAGCCAAGGCCATAGTTAGACCCCCAGGGTCGATTAAGAGAAGCAAATAAGATGTGGGTGATAAATGAATCCATTAATTGCCAGCGATGAATACTATTTCCATAGTGCTCTGGTGAGAATGCTAAACCATGTGCAAGTGTTGATACTGTGAAAGTATGGCAACATTTTTGAGGCAGGATGTCAGAGTCCCAATTAATGATTGACTGACATGTTTGGCTGCAAGTGCTGTTCTCACTTCCAACACTCATGCTGAGGAGAAATTAGCCATCCACTCGTTGAGCTTAAGAAGTCAAATCATCGGTCCTGCTGTTGAAATTGCCATGCATAATGCCTGAATATGTAAATACACTTTATACTAAATAGAATGAACAGTGTAGCTTCACAGTACTGGTTCTCAAGGTGTGAATTTACAAAAGTAGAATGCTTAATCATCGATGGAGTGGTAGTAAAGAGAGGTGACAGTAATGATGATAAGGTGTTAGCAGGCTAGCATTTGACTGACACAGTTTTGGGTCCGTCTTTTCCTCTCCCAAACCTCCCCCTCATTATCATGCAAGGGGTCGAGGCTGGCGTGAGAGGGGGTGAACAGTCCTCCAGGGTCTGGATTGGGGTGGTAGCAGGGGAGTGACGAGGACATCCATGGGGGAGATTCCAAGGACTGTGGCCCTGTGACGATGCCCTGACAGCAAACATGGCTGCATGGCGTTAATTAGTGCTGGCCTTCCCCAGTCACCAAGGTTATTCACATCCCCAGGTCATCTAACACGCTGCCTGCTTTCTGCTTGCTCTTTTCTCTGCCAGCTGTGCCACTTTGTCTGGCAGAGTGGAATCACGCCTGGTGATGCAGGGCATGAGACGTGTGACTTTCATATTTTCACCTAATGTTTGGTGGCCTGTTTGTTTTGTCATGTGGTGCTGATATGTAGCGAGTGACATGTTTGGATTCATTAAAGAGACATGACTTTTATTCCATGGTTTAAAATGACTTCAGACCTCATTTGTTGTTAACATAATGACCAAGGTTTTCTTTCATTGAGGTTTTGCCCTTGAAAACACCTCTTTCATATTGGTTGTAAAAAAAGTTATAAAACTGTTGGCAAGGCAGTCGCTAATAATAAAAATATATCATGAGGAATTCAATCCACGATAATAGAGTAAGTGAATATGTGTCCAATGCTAAGCATTCAGTACTATTGAGACCATTAGAGGATGTTTTCAAAAATTATACTATACCATTTTTATTTATGATAAGCGCAGTAGATAAAGGTGTGTGTGTGTGTGTGTGTGTGTGTGTGTGTGTGTGTGTGTGTGTGTGTGTGTGTGTGTGTGTGTGTGTGTGTGTGTGTGTGTGTGTGTGTGTGTGTGTGTGTGTGTGTGTGTGTGTGTGTGTGTGTGTGTGTGTGTGTGTGTGTGTCAAAGCAGGGACAACATTTGGAAACTGTATTTAAATTAATGTTGTATTCTAAAAATGTGCTTTTCAAGCCAGCATCTTCCCTTTTCAAGCTAATGACCATTGTTTATCTTTTCTCTGTGCATCTTGCTCTCACTAAAACGATTTTTTTCCTCAATTTCACAATGCATTCACATAAGGCTATCCTGTTTTTTGTATATTATATTCATATTACATGATTGCTTATATCTGAAAACATGTGGTTGAAATAATAAGCAGTCTTTGTGCAATGTGGAGCAGAAAACAGAAACAATTCATGCAATGATAAACACGACTTTTCCCCCTTTTTCCAATCTTCCAACTCATTTGAAGTTAATGCTGCATTCATCATTTTGATAAGCATCAGCGTCAGCCAATATGGTAGTTGAAGACGGCAGATAGGAGAGCGAGGCCAAAGCTCGTTAGGGCCACCTATTATAACATTTAGGAGTGTTCTTAATAGAAACATGCCTCAGAGCTGATGGCTTTTAAAAGGAGTGGAGTTTTTGGTTTCCGTGCAGCATGTCATATCATTAACGGCGAAAGGAGGAATGCAGAGTGTCTCACATCCCTGCTTTCCGTCCCTTTTCCACATACATTAGTGTCCTCATGTCACATTTCATGTGTAGCGGAAGGGAAAACGCGTTGGTTCCTCAGCCGAATGTGGGCTAAGGGGAAAAAGCTAAGCCTTGGGCAATCAGAGCAGGGGAGAGTCGTGGCATTAATGGTGATGAGTAGTGATCACAGACTCTGGTCATTAGACTAATAAGACTGTGTTTAAATTAGCCAGGGATTTTTCTCCTTTTCCCCTTTCCCTCCTCCGGCCCCCTCCTATTATTTTCATGGTCATGCATTGGAAAACACAACCACGCATTTCGATCAGAGTTCTTCTGCACTCATTTCCTTAACGAAAGGACTAATTAAGTGAGGCGCTCCTTCCTAATTAATAATTATTTTGTCTCTATCAAGCGGAAGAATGTGTGTTTTTCTCAACCTAAATTGTGATTTTTCTTTTTTATTGATTGTGGCTTTTTTATGTTGAAGCAGCACTGCAAACATGCTGATTAAAAACAACATTTGAAAATACAGAGAGGGGAATAAAATCGCTAATGGAACAAATGCCCATGACAATTTTATTTGCCTGATAATTATTTAACTGCAGCATTTTGAATCATCATTTTCGGTTAGTTTGAGTCATGTCTTCCTCATCCTTAACAATGTCCTTTATAACAGCGTTACACCATGTCTACTGCTCTTCCTCTCAATCATTGATGCGATAAGATAAAGGAAACACGTATAATAATTTGTCTGATTTTAATCTGCCTGAGTTTACTGTAGGTGTACTTTGTACAGCGTTCTGTGTAAAAGGTTGAGACCTAATTTAAGCCTTGAATATTACATGGGTGTACACTTAATCAGTGTTATGATGAAGGCTGAGAGCATTCATTGAATGTAAATTATGAACTGCAGGGGTGAATATTAAGTGTTATTTTTGTGTAGTACTGTGTATTACTCCATGCTTTCACTATCTAACCCAAAAACATGATATTTAAAAAAAAAATGATCTTTATCTTCTCTGTTAGCCCATCACTTTCTATTATGCTTTATAATGCCACACATGAGTCGTGTTACTGCAGGTAAAAGCAGCATAAAGGTCTCGGTGGTCTGTCTGTGTTTCAGAGGCTCGGCCTGTGTGTACAGTGATCATGGCCGACAGTACCACTGGCTACGGTGTGATCAACAAGATGCCTCCAGTGATAGCGTATTCTCGTCCAATATTTGCCCTAAACCTTTTATTTTATTTTATAACCTGCTTAACAGATGAACAGCCATTTGGGAAAAGGCAGTAGCTCCACCCTGAGCTCCCTACAGCCGGGTGCTTCAGGCTCTGGTGTGATTTTGCAGGCTGTCAGTGACCCTGGCTGGGATGGGGTAGGACCTCTCTGGTCCTCTCCTCTCTGGAAATGTCCAGGGGGTGTGTAGGGGGATTTAGGGGAGGGTGGTTGCTGGGGGGGTCAGTTTATGTTGTGCCTCACTCTGCCCCATTCAGCTATTTGGTGACCTTGCAGGCCAGCTCTGCCCAATGGGGAGAGCAAGGGAAGGGGAAGTGGAGGGTCATGATCCCTGCGGTGCACGTGTTGGACGCAGATGCTAACGCAGCCTGACGAGGGTCTATTGGAAACATATTCTCCGGGCCCTCATCACTTTAGCATGCTCTTTCCTTCTCTTTCTGTGTTTTTCCTCTGACCTGATGGAGCTGAGCAGTGATAGCTGACCTTTTCCCTGACACTGAATTGTTCCGCCCAGCACCATAGGATCACTGTTTACGCACCCCGGCTTAGCCCTTAGGGAGGAAAGTGTGCGGCCTGCACCACATAAGCACTTGCAGACGTCGGCACACGCACACACACGAACAAACACACACACACACACACACACACACACACACACACACACACACACACACACACACACACACACACACACACACACACACACACACACACACACACACGCACACACACACACACACACACACACACACACACACACACACACACACACACACACACACACACACACACACACACACACACACACACACACACACACACACACACACACACACACACACACACACACACACACACACACACACACACACACACACACACACACACACACACACACACACAAAGAGATCTCACCAAAGGGAATTGTCTCAATATGCACACTCTTCCTCTGTGTAAGTCTTTTGTTTTTGCAAATTGTTACAATGCAAGTCCACCCAGGAGACAACTGTGGAGAATTGTCTGAATACATAATCAACAATGTTGTATTGTGCTGAACCAACAGGGGATCCTCATATATTCACAATCTGACACATGCTCAGGGGTTTATGTGCTGGAATTGTTTCTTGCAAGCTCATATTGTTCCAGATACAGTGTCTGACTCAAATAGCACAAATGTGTTTCATTATATGCACCGTACCTCCCAAAAAGCCCACGTTTAAATGTCTCTTTTGTTTGTTTGTTAGAAAGCTCATAATGTTCACCGCCAAGACAAGAGGGATCTCCATCAAAGGGTAGCAGGGAAGTGGATGGAGTAGAGTGTGTGTGATGCTCCAGTGCTTCACCACAGTCCTGTAATCTCCCATCTGGAATGTGTAAATCAAGACTCTGTATACGCTCAACTCTGCAGCCCTGACAGATTTATACAGCTCGAGCTTGTGTTTCGAGGGCTCCAGAGGCAAAGAAAATGTAAACTTTTTGAAACAGTTTATCACGGGGACCAGTGTTGCTTCAAAAGCCGAGGATCATAACCACTTTGGGTGAGAAATTGGTTGTTTTCAGGGTTTCAGATGTATCTGTATGAGTTGCTGTCATTCAAGAGGGCATGGACATACGGTAGGGTAGCTGCCCAATATGTAATAAAGAAGAGGTGATCTTTAAGGTTATTATTATTTAACTTCAAGTTTTTTTTCCCCCATGCAACTATCATCATCATATAAATTACCCACATCAAGACTTTACTCTGCAGCTCTAACTAATTCTAGCTTTTCAAACAGTCGATGGAAATGTTGAAATGGGTTTTTGGCTCAGTAGCTGTTTCCCCTTTCTTCCCCAAGTTCGAGGTCACAACTTTAAACTGTGCGTGCGTGCGTCGTGTTTGGTGTCAGAGTTGGGGCGATTGAATGTTGGCGGCAGGGGAGCTGACATCTAACATGAAGGTTAAGTGACAGGCGGGGCACAATAAGGTCAGCATCGGCGTGTCACCCTTCCAGACCTCTCAGGAACACAGCGGCAGGAAAAGGCCCAGTCAACTGCTTGCAGATGTGTCTGGACGCATGTTTCACTGACAAACACGAGGCAGGCGCCGCTCTCTGATGGTACCACTGGTCACTTCTAATCTGCATCTCACAGGCTGAGGGAGATGCAACACTCCAGTCAGGGCAGTCAACTCAACTGACTTTGGCCCTTGACGGAATATTTTGACCAATCTCCTGATAGCTTGCACATTCAGTTAGTTAAGAAGCTCGAGTACTTTGACAACTTAAGTAAGTGTTGTTGTTATTATACCAGTAACGATGCAGCAGTTTGACAAGTAGCAATCATACATAATTGATGGCATATTTTTTGTTGATCTTTAATCTTTCTTGATGTAAAAGACACATTTCGTGCCGTACCATCATATACAAAAAAGGTGCTTTGAAGTAAATGCAGTCTTTAAAGCACTACTGCATCTCTGACAGCTGTTTTTAATGAATGTGTACAAACACTGGGAACACAGAGTAAGACTTCTCTGAGGAGAGGCCATCCTGCAAACAAAAACAGACTCTCTTAGCTTCTGGCAGTGGCAAATAAAAGAGTTCAGACATTTCATGGGTGTTAACAAATGACAGTAAAATTGCACATCTTTTAAACAAGTCTTGCAATATAAACAATATGTTGTACAAACAATTCAGCCACACCTTGACATTGGTAGGGACATATTGAACTGCAAATACCATTGAATTCAAGGGTGTTTCTAGTTTGATGGTGCTTACTGTAGCAACCTTGAAGGAATACTTTCTCCCAAAGGAACACTTTGTACATCAGTGACCCCATGTTACCTCCAATTTGTAAAGAAATGTTGTCTGTCCATTGAATGAAGAACTTACAAAAAGGAAAAGTTCTTGATAAAAATGGCAGCCACATTAGACAATACTACTAATATGACTAAGACATTAATGATAAAACAACTTTTGCATTATAATCCAAATCTCATTTATCCGGGCTTGTGCTCTTTACTTCACAAATACATGCATTTTTGCTTAAATGCAAAAAAATCCCAACAATTAGTGAGAAATATAGGAGCATATGACTGGGTACATGATACTTTGTTTACACTGCACCAGCTAGGGAGACTAACCCCCATTTACTTCAATTGATCAAGAATCAAGATTTTGAGAATGCATTCAATAAAAACAGTTTAATAAAAACAGTTTTCAGATGGTAATTGATATACATATGGTCTTTTTTGTGGGGAAGTATCCTATTAAGGACCACTATAGTACTGGTGCTGCAGAGTGCCAAGGCATGGGTAAGACATGTGGGGTGGACAGGCCACAAAAACAATGAAGGAATCCATTCCACTTAGTGAATGTTTAATTTAAGAGATACAACATGCATTGGGGGCACATTGGGGTCAACTGGTGGACAGGTGGGACAACACACTGATCTCCAGAGAGAAAGTGAGAAGCACAGGAGAAGCAAACAACATATGGGAGGGAGATAAGGAAACATAGAAGTCTTCATCCACCACCTTGACACGTGGAGGTAATAGGTCATTTGCTGGGTTATTATGGTCTGCCATTCCATGGAGACAGTTCCTGGCTTTCATGGGCGGCATCATCAAGCCCTTTGCTTTCCCCTCAGATGTCTGTGAGGTGTCAGAGGAGAGGAGAGAAAAGGAGACAGGTCCTTTCCTTCCTGACAAAATGATGCAAGTGTTTGTGAAAGGAGGAGGGAGCCCAGCTCTACTGCAGTTGCTGTCTCTGGTATGTGTACACACACACACACACACACACACACACACACACACACACACACACACACACACACACACACACACACACACACACACACACACACACACACACACACACACACACACACACACACACACACACACACACACACACACACACATCAAGCCTGGAATGGTGAAAGCATTACATCGTGTATTGATGAACCCCCTGCATTCACACACACACACACGCACACACACACACACCGCTGCTCAACCCCACCCCTTCTCCAGGCACTTTAGACAATGAAGACTTCAGTCTGTAAGCAGCAACCTTGGCCTGAAAAAGGTAGCAGTGTATGTGTGTGCGTATTTTGTGCTGTTTGTGTTTTTGTGTGAAAGGACCTTACGGTGAATGTTAAGATTGGCTCAAAAAGTGAAAAAAGAATATCTGTCAATATTTTCTGTCCTCTGTCATCGTCTCGATTTTTTTTCCACCCTTCCAAGTCTTGTTTTTGCCTGATTGTGTGCACCTATTGATTGACAACTGGCTCCAGAGCCACTCAGGCCTCTTAAAATACCAGGCCGGGGCTTCAGGTTTCAGGCCCCGGCCTCGGGCCCTCCATTGTCTGCGTCTGGAAGGCTGGCTCCATTAGAGCCCAGCCCAGCCAGCCCCATTCAGCCTGCCTGCTTTGTGTACCTCCACCTCAGCTGCCCGCCTGCTACCCAAAGGGTCCTGGCTAGGTGGGGCTGACAGGGTGTCAACAAGGACAAGAACATGGCAGTTAGGAAGAGAGACAGGTAGACAGCACACAGGCCCAGGCGCCTATCATGGCAGCTATTCTCAAGAGTCTTCCCTTTCTGACGCTGCTCACTCATCTTTTGTCCCCGATGGTGTTGGCATTCTGTTCTGCTTGTACAGCTTCACAAGTTCCTGAAATGGGTTGTTTGCAGACAGTACGATGGCTATCACGCCAAGTGTGTCAAAGAGCAAGAGCTCACATTACACATATTTCCCACAAGATGAATGGGTTAGGCAGATGCAATTGAAACTTCGGTATTGTTTTATAGTCAAATCCCCTGCAGTGTTCTTTGAATTTAATGTCTGAATGTTGTTTGTGTTTTAAAAGAGCATACATCAATCTGGAGTCCTAAGCTTTTATTCTGTATTGCGCAATTATGTGAAGAGTTTGCATTTATCAACAATAGAGCAACAACACATGCTTTTCTTTCACATGAGTTGAACATGTCATCTCTCTGCTGTCTGCCCTACCTGACATTTTAATCAGGCTGAGTTGTTGCAGTGCCACATCCTCTTAGCCAACAGTCTCATCCGGAGAATGCATGTAATGAAATTTGCCCTAAATCACGGACATCAGGCCGGAGGTCCAAAAGGTTAAGAGGAGCGCAGGGTCAGGTCCCATATAACGCTCCCTGGGCAAAATTAAAAGGGAAAGGCTTCCTTTGTCCAAGCCGCACCGCAGGTCAAGGAGGTCAGGAGGTCAGTGTCAGGGGGAACGCCCGGCTCCACCACACTCAAAAGCTACAACCTCCTCCCCAAAAAAAATCAAAGATGCCTCCCCAAAAATTAGCGTTGTTTTTGATGGTCAGGGTTCAGCCGGGGGCGCGCTGACATGATTCGGTGTGCCTTAATCGGGAGAAGAGGAAGTCTATCTCTGCAAATACACACACTTCTGAGGTCAGAGGACAGCACAAGCACCTGTGACATTATTGTGAGTGACTGCACGTGTTTGCGTATGAATGTAGATGACATAGGGACAAGAGGGTTTCGAGGAGCAAATTGGATTCATGTCAGACCTTCTCCTTATTGATAAAGATGACAAATGCTAGCAGAGACATGGCGGGCCAAATTCAGACGTTAACACAGTTAACTGCTATTTGCTCACAGTACTATTATTCTAAATGGCATTATGGTGGGATGTGTGGATTCAAGACATGCTGGTGTGCTGCGGCTGGTGTGTGTTTAATGTCTGAGCTAGAAGCTTCTGGTTTCAATATTGAATGGGTATACAGGCCAAATGGAAACAGTGGCAGCTGATTGAGACACATTTTGTTGAGGCCTGATTTCTCAACTGGGAGAGAGAAAGAAAGCAAAAGATGGACACACTCTGTGTAATGATATCACGCTTGATAAATGCCACATAAGTACTTTTGTTGCTTGCAAGGAGATACTAAAACACACTTCAAGTAGATAGATAATACATACTCATCGAAAAACAATAGGATTCATTTGAGAATGTTAAAAAATAAATGTGTGTTTTTTACTGATAGAAATCCTCAGACAAACAACAGAACAATCAGATTAAATAGTTTGCGTCTGGTCTTATGTCTTCGGGGGCAGATCGAGAGATGTCTACCATGTTTACGTGGAGTGACCCTCATTCTTCTCGCCCATTCCAAGGGCTCTCTTTCTCTCTGTCTCTCTCTCTGTGTCTGTCTCTGCCTCGCTCTCTCTTATCTGACTGTCTGAGCTTGTTGACCCTACCTGAGTTGGTTAGTCATCCTCTCCAGGCGTCACTATGGCAATTTCACAGAAGACCATACATCAGCTGACAGGCTCCGCTATCAGTGAGTGACATATTCAACATCCAAGCAAAGTTTAATGGTGAGCTATAAACATTTATGAGTATACCTTTTGTGTGCAACTCTCTGCTCAAGTATCTCTCCGTACCTCTATCAGTGCTTCCTTATCACACACGCCGTGTCACAGATACAGTGAGTGGGGACAGAATGGGCTATTTGTTCACCTGAATGCTTCAACCCACACAACCTGTTGGTTAAGATCAGTGTCTTTCCTGTGTGTATTGATTTTGTGATTAAATTGTTGAATTGTTGTGGGTCAAAAGGCACTGATAAGGAAACAGAAAGGTGTGAAGACAGTGCTCTGAAAATAGAGACACGTGGGCGGGTTTGTTCTGAGTAAAAGGAATATAAAATAATCCCAGAAATTTGTTTTTACAACACACCCACTTTGTAAACACTGTAATCAGATAAGAGTGAAGTAAAACATGTTGAGTGGTGTTGATTCCCCTCCCCTTACACCTTTAAACCATAGCTGTCAAAAGTACCTCTGCTGACCAGCGACATACAAGTAAACTGATACTAACAGATCAGAACTTCATAATATAACAAACTATGATTTATTTTTATTTGTAGCAAACCTCAAACCTTTACTCAATGTTTCACTTGCTGCTGATGCATGTTTCAGAATATTTGGGATGACAAATCAAAGTGAGAAATCCTCGATTGTTAATGACAATCAGTTGTCATTCATCTCAAATGATAAAATATAACAATATGGTTTTTACTTTCAGCTATTGACAGAATGCAGGGGACATTGTTTATGGGTCATTAGTCC
Organism: Pseudochaenichthys georgianus; assembly: GCF_902827115.2. NCBI lineage: Eukaryota > Metazoa > Chordata > Actinopteri > Perciformes > Channichthyidae > Pseudochaenichthys > Pseudochaenichthys georgianus. The sequence goes on along the minus strand of NC_047514.1, from coordinate 16,534,867 downwards.
ATTACAAAGCTACAGATCTGCTGACAAACATATCAACACCTTGGGGCAAAAGGACTGTAAGAAAAAAACAGAATGGACACTTGTTGTTGTGAGAAAACTGACCTTGTCACTGATGTACATCTGCCTGCAGCAGCTGCTTCTGCTTCTGGAACTAGTTGCATAGCATTGTGATATGTTGTCTCCATGTGATTTATATCCCTTGTATATGCAATTATCTTGTGAACCGAATAGAATGCAATTACAATGATACACTACACAAATGTGTATTATCATAAAGCATAAAGGAAAACATTTCCCTGTACTGTACAATGCAGAACTTTCGATGCGATAGATCAAAGGTGGCGGTGGTGGGGGCAGGTGTGACAGCGTGGGTTTAATTAGAGCGTCAACACCACCACGCTGCACCAGCTAGCTGATAAGGAGAGCAGACAGATGACAGGAGGTGTGCGAGGCCGGTTGGAGACAGTCTTATCTCGGGGCGGAGAAAGACTGCAGCCGCCCTGGCTTCCTCACGCAATGTAGGGAGGGGTGGAGGAGGAAGATGGGGGAGAGGTTGCGATAGGCCAATTACCTGTGAGTCATCGGTCTCTTCTTCCCATGCTATTTAGATAGTCGGCACAAACTGGCACACGTACTGTGGGTGTCTAAGGTTAAATCAGTTACCTACAAGGTCTCAGTGCCACCTTGTGTTGTGGGAATGTCTCTTTATCTGCTAGTTAGCTTGAACCCTATTAAGAAGGGAGTAACCTTTAATTTGAGGTAAAGCCGAGCCTGCGCTCCACCAAGGATGAGCTCCAATCAACAAGGTTAGCTATTGAAACATGAATGACTGAGCTGGCTGCTCCCTTGACAATTATAAAATTGAACTAAATAACATATTTACTGTCCTATAGCTCTATAGGCTATATTATAATGATTACAGGTTTTCAACCTAATATTTGCAAGGTGAAAGGGTTACAGTGCGAGTTTAGTGGGGAGATTTTGTGAAAAGAAAAAGGTGAGACAGATGTTCAATCTGCTTTTTATCTAGAAGAAAGGCATCAGATGAAGTGTGGGTAAATGGATGACCATCTATTTCTGTTTGTGTATGCTAACATTTATGAGGATATTAAGTCTGTGTGAGATATCCATAAAAGAGAAAAAAAATCCATATAGCGCCGCTGCAATGGCTGAGTGTGTGTTTCTGTGTGTGTGTGTGTGTGTGTGTGTGTGTGTGTGTGTGTGTGTGTGTGTGTGTGTGTGTGTGTGTGTGTGTGTGTGTGTGTGTGTGTGTGTGTGTGTGTGTGTGTGTGTGTGTGTGTGTGTGTGTGTGTGTGAGACGCTCTGGCTCCTAGCTGTCTGCGCCTTGCTCCCCGCCGCTCACTGCACACCACATTATTTTTAACCCACTGCCTCCGAGAGGAAGCAGGAGACGCTTGGGCCTCTGAAGTCCAGCACAATGAGGAATAAGCTAACACACATACACAGTCACCAAGTTGCACACGTGTGCTCAAACACCTAGACGCACACACCAGCTTTTGTCATCTGCCGACAGACACACACTGGTACCTCCACGCGGACAGACATTACATACTTACCAAACACATTGTCCTTCAGCACCAGACATCCATCCATCCGCTCTTCGCAGACTATACACTCTCCCGCAGACAGCCTGCCTTACCTTGCGCCCCACCCGTGGCGCTAGCTGTCCCTGTTGACCCAGATCCAGCAGGTCACCCTGGGTCAGTGGGCTGTAAATGAACTGATACTAATTACAGTAAACAGCACCACATCAGAGTGTGTGTTCCTGCGTGTGTGTTTGCATGCATGCATGAGAGTGGTGAAACTGGCCAGGCTTAATTCACGGAAAAGGGAGGTCCGCATATCAGCCCCGAGCGGCAATCAAGAGTGTTTAATTGTTCATGTTGATCGTCTCGGGTGGGGGCTCTTTAGGATTTAGGCTGAGGCCTCTCATCTATTTTCTAACTTCCTCTTCTGAACAGTTAATCATCAGAGTGGTGATTGGTGTTTGGATTTGGGTGTCGTGGGCTGGGGGAACCAGTAACTTGAATAAATGAAATGGATATAGTTTCAACACAATATACTATTTATATGCATGTTTCACTTTTGGATGACATCATGCAATATATATTGATGCAGTGAGCCACCTGTTGATGTGGAATGTGATAGCATGATTCCTTCTCTTCCTCACCCGCCGTCTCACATGACTCCGCGCTGTCTAATTGACTCCACTCTCTGTAACTCACCCAATCAAACGCTCCCATGATGCCTCACCAGGAAAGCGACTGACTGACTGAGTGGTGCCTTGTAAGTATTAAACCTCCTGTAGTGGAGACACACATTTATACATACACACACATCAACCCAGTCACTCAGTGAAGGCAGAAAATGTGATTGACTCAACCTCTAAAGGCAATGCCATTGAAATCAGATTACAGATGAGGGAGCCCACAATTTCCAGAGCACCGCACCAACCACAAACGCTTTGGCCTTGAAAACATACACCTCTTACTCCCTTTCTTTCTTCCTTACATACACACATGCATCTAAGCACACACACACATGCACATTCACTTGAAGGGAAAAGTGATCAACAGGGGGAATGGCTGGGGGAAAATTGAAGGTAATTAAGTCCAGCCCTCCTTGTCTGAATCGATGAGATGAGGGGTCGCAGGCCCATCTCACATTGCACTTCCCTTTTGGACCCCTTCTCAGACCCTCCCTCTATTTATCTACCTTTTCTATTTATCTTTAAACTCAACGATACACGCAGTACGTTTGAATATGAGTTCCTGAAGTGTGCATCAAGGTTTTCTATTACTATAACTCTAAGAATAGAAATGAGTATTCTTTCACTTTTGCTTCATATGCGTTATTGAAGCAGCCCTCAGTTCTCTCCATGAGGGCTGATGTCGACATCCTGCTTCACAGCCTGTCCAGCCGCCACAGTGTGTAGCCAAACGCCCTGAAAGTGTCTGCCACATTGTTCTCCCACTTGAAAGTCAGCAAAGCTTTGTCAGCGTCCTCTAGTGTAGTCCTTTATCGTATTCACACGCTGTGCTGTATTTTTAGCCCATCCAAGCCCGTTCCCTTTGTTCCGCCAATTCTTGAGCAATCTTTCAGACCCCCGCCTCCTCCATTGTATTTTTAGACAAAGGTGAAAAATGGCAGACCTGACGGGGAAATATGAAGGACCTTCCCCTTGATGAGGGCCGGGTCTGTCTGAAGAGAGAGAGAGAAGAGGGGGGGGGGGACAAGCTGTGTCAGACAATCTGTGTCAAAGCTGGGACGGCATGAATCCTACTATTGCAAATATAAATAATATATAAGATTATTCCATTCAGACTAATAGTTTTTTCTACAATCATTAATATGGTTCTGTTTGAACTGAAACTAATGGAAACGTTTGACGTTTTGGGAAATACACTGGATGGAGAGACACATACTACAACTACTAACAGAGTACTAAAACTATAGGTTACTTACGTAACCCCAGACTCAGAGTAACATGAAGTGAGATGTCTCACTATGGGATGCGCCTCAACGCGGAGCAAACAGAAGCATCAATCTCATTACGCCAATCCTGATTGGCTGGTGATCTTGACGTCTATGTCAGAGAATCCACCCACCCTTTAAGTAGCTTGCGCTACGTCACAGCGTCATTCAAAAATAAGCACCTCTTCTCGCTTCGCCTTAGCAAGAAGGGCCGTCTGGTGAGACATCTCACTTCATGTTACTCTGAGGACTGGGGTTACGTAAGTAACCTATAGTTCTCATTCATAACACTCCGTTCGATGTCTCCCTATGGGGTATTGAAACTCCCGTATTGCTCGACATGCTTATCTCGAAAATCACCAAAACAACCAGAACTTAACAGGTAGAACTCTGTCTCAACACGGGACCCAGCACTGCGCGGGCCACACTTGGAGCAGAGACATCTAGCCTGTAAAAGTGGACAAAAGTGAGCGGTGAGGACCAGCTCGCTGCTGCACAAATGTCTTGGATGGAAACACCGTTGAACAAAGCCCAGGATGTAGCCAGACCACGAGTCGAATGAGCACGCAGACCCGAAGGTGCCTGCAAACCCTGACTCGTATAGGCCAGAGCAAACGCTTCCACAATCCAGTGGGAGAGCCGTTGCCTGGTAACGGGCTTGCCCTTAGGAGGGTTAGCCCAGGATACAAAGAGTTGGTCATTGCATCGAAACTCTTTTGATCTGTCCATATAGGTGCGTAAAGCACGGACTGGGCACAGCAAATTCGGCCGCTGTTCCTCAGAGGAACACAGTGACGGAGGAAATGCCTCAATGTCAATGGGGGTACATGAGCCAACCACCTTAGGTACAAAGGCAGGGTTGGGCTTCAGCAACACTCTCGTTTGCTCCGGGGCAAACTGAGTGCATGAAGCATGTACAGAGAGCGCATGAATGTCACTGATTCGCTTGGCAGATGCCAGAGCCAGTAACAGCACTGTCTTCAGTGACAGGTGTTTCATGTCAGCTTCTTCCAGGGGTTCAAATGGAGGTCGAGTGAGCCCATCTAAAACCACTGCCAAGTCCCATAAGGGCACCAGTGACCTGGAAACCGGGAGGAGCCTGCGAGCCCCTTTCATAAAACGGCAGACCAAGGGATGTTGGCTAGCCGTCTTTCCCTCAAAGCCCACATGGCATGCAGCAATAGCAGCCAGGTACACTTTGATCGTAGAGAAAGCTCTGTGTTTATCAATCAAGTCCTGTAGAAATGATAAAATCACCCCGACAGGACATTGAAAAGAGATGTGCCCTTTTTGAAGGCATCACTACTCAAACACCCTCCACTTACAGTCATAGAGGGACCTGGTGGCGGAAGCTCTTGCGCTCTGAATAGTGTTTATCACCTTCTGAGGGAGTCCCACTGTATTCAGGTTATACCACTCACGGGCCAGGCCCATAGTGCCCAGCGCTCTGGGTGTGGGTGAAAAATCGTCCCCCCCGCCTGAGACAGTATGTCCCTGCGTAGCGGGAGCTGCCACGGCTGCCCGCACAGCAGCTGATATATCTCCGCCAGCCAGTACATTGCAGGCCAGTGTGGAGCTATTAGGATCAGTGTGTGGCGTTGTTCTCTCACTCTGGCCAGAGTTGGGGGTATCAGAGCCAGGGGTGGGAACGCGTACAGAAGGACCGGAGGCCAAGCGTGCGCGAGCGCGTCCACACCTAACGGTGCGTTTCAATCGGGCATTGAAAAGAACAGCTGACATTGAGCGTTTTCTTTTGATGCGAACAGATTCACCGCGGCCCGGCCGTAACGCACCCACAGCTGACTCACAATTGTTGGATGTAGAGTCCAGTCTGCATATAGTGGTGCACCTCTGGACAGCAGATCTGCCCCGAGGTTCATCACTCCTGGTACGTGCATCGCTCTCAGAGAGAGGAGACGTCCGAAGGTCCATAAGATCAGTTTGCGTGTAACTGGAGAGAACGCAAACTCCCTTGGCGGTTTATATACGATATTGTGGTCGTGTTGTCTGTCCTCACGAGGACATGATGTCCTCTGAGAAAAGGCAGAAAGCGTTTCAGGGTGAGGAACACCGCTAAAAGCTCCAGATAATTTATGTGTGACCGTTGGAGGTCTCTGCTCCAGAGACCCCTCACAGGTCGACCTTCATATATACCCCCCCAGCCCGTCAGACATACGTCTGTGGTGACCACCTTCCGCGATAGGACAGCACCCATAGGCACGCCCCGTACTAGAAAAGTCGGGGGGAAGCCATTACGCATTTCATAGTGACCATCACTCTCCGCACGCCATGACGCACGGGGTCCAGTCTGAGGGCAGCCACCCAGCGCTGAAATTCCCTCATGTGTAAGCGTCCCAGTCGTACCACCAGGATGGCTGCTGCCATGAACCCCAGTAACCGCAGACATGATCTGAAGAGAACATATTTGCGTGGCTGGAAATGAGCGAGGCAAGCCCTGAAGGCTTTCACTCTCTCTGCTGACAGGCGGGCTGTAAAGGGCACGGAATTCAGGCGTAGGCCCAGGAAGAGTAGAGTCTGGACTGGGGATAACATGCTATTTTCTGTGTTTATTACGAAACCCAGGTCGAGCAGGTGTTTTACGAGGACATTCGTCTGCGTAATAGCCTCTTGCTCCGACTGTGCGAGAAGGAGCTAATCATCCAGATAAGTTGCCAGGCGAATACCCTGTTGTCTTAACGGGGCTATCGCGGCTTCCGTACACCGTACAAACACTCGTGGGCTGAGAGACAGACCGAAGGGAAGTACTCTGTACTCGTAACAGACACCCTGAAAGGCGAACCTCAGATATTTCCTGTGTGGATAATAGACTGGGATGTGGAAATACGCGTCTTTCAGGTCGACTGATGTGAACCAATCATTTTGGCGCACGAGACGCAACAGAGATGTGTGAGTGAGCATTCTGAATTTGTATCTTTTGAGATATTTGTTCAGAGCCCTCAAATCTAGTATAGGCCGAATCCCGTTCCCTCCCCGTTTGAGAACGAGGAAATACTTGGAATAAAAGCCGCTCTGACTCTGTTCGGAGGGTATTATAGATATAGCCTTCTTGTCTCGTAGCGAGAGGATCTCTTGCTCTAGAATATGGGCCGACTCTCCCCGGGCTTGCGAATGCAGAATGCCCGGAAAGTGAGGGGGGGTGACAGCGAATTGGAGTCTGTAACCCCGTGTTATTGTCTTGAAAACCCAAGCAGAATCTGTGAGCATCCTCCACTTTTCGCTTCTCAAAGCGAGTGGAGATGTCACATCTCTGTCGTCTGCCCTCTGTGTCTTTATTTGTTATGTTATGGGGCCCTCTAGTGTCTGAACATGGTGGTACCCCAGGTTGACAACCCCGGTCGACACTGCGCATGCGCGTGGCGGTGATGCCTTCACAGCCCCGTCCATCGTCCGCCTTCTGAGAGAGGTAGCAGCCACTCTTATAAGGGGGGTAGACGTCAGACTGTTTATTGTTTTTATTGTCTTTCTTTTCATTTGTATTGACTGCGCCCTTGGCTTTAAGCCTGGAAACGACAGTGGAAAATTATTTATTAAAAGACAATATTGATGACATGTGTTTGTGTGACTTAAACGAGCAGCGAAGCTTGCTGTCGTTGATGTTAAGTCCATTTCCCTCATGGCGCGAACTTGAGGATGGCGTTCTGACATCACTCGAGGCGGCGGGAAGATGGGGGCATGGTTGCACCCCGGAAACACATGAGCATCTAACACTGGAACGTGTTCTGGAGCTGGAGAACAGGGAACTTCCAGCTCTTTTAGCGAAGAGAGGAGAGGAGGCTGTCAGGCCACCCTCTTCTTCTTCTTCTTCGTCTGGTGGCTGAAACTCTGGGCCGGCTGTGCCTGAGCGGCTGCTGCCGGAACCGGAGACTTTCTTGGCCAGCCCGTCCTCGCCTCGTGTCTGGGCTGGAGACCCAGGGCGGGCTGTGGCCTCTGCTGTTTCGGGATCTTGAAACGGGCAGGACGTGAGGCAGACTGAGCGAAGGACTGCCGCGGGGCCGTTGAAGGCGGCGGCTGGACCCTTCGGGGAAGACAAAGCTGGAGAGCCTCATCCTCCTTCTTTTTGGACTCACACCGCTGCTGCATCGAAGCTAGAGCGGAGCCAAATATGCCCTCGGGAACAATAGGCATGTCCAAGACGTCCTCTTTTTCCCGGTCTGGAAGGTTCGTCAGGGTAAGCCACCTGGCTCTCTCCTGTACCACCATTATCCCCAGTGCTTTGCCCGTGGCTTGGACTGCACAGCGCTGCACACGGAGACAAATGTCCGTGATCGCTGCGATTTCGTCCCACACGGCAGGGTCAGGTTTGACCGTCATGTCCTCGCAGAGCGCCGCCTGGTACGCTGACTGGAAGCGGTCTGCCTTTGCCGGTAGCGTGGGGTTCCTACTTGGTGCCGAAGCCAGCCGCGGTTGGAGGTGGGCTGCCACCAGTGGCTCCATGGGCAGCATGCGGAGCAGGCCGAGCTTCTCCATGCCGTCACAGTCCAAAGAGGAGGCACCCTGGATTGGGGCCTTGTTGCTGAAAGGGCGGTCTCTCCACGAGACCGACACCTCGTCCAGCATCTCTGGAAAGACTGGGAGAAGCTGCTTCCTCATCCTCGCTGCTTGGGGCAAGTTCTTCCCCTTATAGCGAGATCTGGAGGTCTCCCTGGCCACTTCAGGCCAGGGGATATCCAGCCTGGATGCAGCGCGTTGGCACACGGCCTGCAAGTTCATACTGAGGCAGGGCGAAGCTGGTGTGCTTTCGCCCAGGGGAGCGGACATCGCCTCCGGCTTGGCAGCCTGGGCAGATGAAACGAAGATGTCATCTTCGTGCTCATCCGAGTCGGATAAGAGGAACTCAGAGGCATCCTCTTCATCCTCCTCCATATAATCCAGCTGTAGGACATCCTCCGCGGGTGGAACCACGGTGAGGTCCAGCTGGGAGCCCTAGCTTGACACAGCGCGGGGCTCCGCTCTCGCAGCTCTTGCCGCCACCGGGCCCCAGCTACCGCCGTTGTTGAGCCCCAGCCTGACACAGCGCGGGGCTCAATCTCCGCGGCGGTCGCCACCATGTCCCGATTGCCGGTCAGCGAATCAACGGACATGAAGGGGTCCTGTCCCGACAGGCTAGCTTGGTGCGCTAGCCGTCGGTGGAGGCTCTTGATGGTGAAGCGGGCACAATGCCCGCACGAACCGGGGGTATCGATAGCTTCCTGGGCGTGTTCCAGCCCAAGGCAGGACGAGCAGACCTGGTGTGAGTCCGTGCCCGAGATCCTAAACCCGCAGCCTCCGAGCCTCCGAGCCTCCGAGCCTCCGAGCCTCCGACTCCTCTGGTGTGAGGGAGAGAAGGGTCCATCCTCGTTTGCCGGGGTGTCGGCGCGGAGGGACAAGCTAGTAACAGGTATGTTACCGAGAAAAGAAATCCAACCTTATCGTTATTCCGATTTTTTTCCCCAAAAAATATTAACTGGTGTGTTAATATCTTTCTTATCTCCGTCTCCTCTGGTGTGAGGGAGAGAAGAGTCCGTCCTCGCCGTGGTGTCGGCGCGGAGGGATAAACTAGCAACAGGTATGTTACTGTTTGAATAAAAAATCAAACCTTACCATTATTCCGAAAGAAAAAACGGCGGGGCAGATTACAATATTAACTGGTGTGTTAATATTTGTTCAATTCTTCTGCAAAGCAAAAAAGTAACCGGCAAGCGCCCGTCGACCGAATATTAGCTTGGGTTCAGTCTGTGGACCGTTAAGCTAGCCCGGCTACTGATATTCGAGATGTGCTCTGAAGCGAGAAGAGCTGTCCCTTAATTATTTGTCTGTACCATTTATTTGTAACCCCTTAACACCAAATTATTACAATTTGATGACTAAACTTAAATGTTGCTGGAGAAGCCAGGCTAGCTGTTTCCCCAATTTTCCGTTCTTGTTCCAAGCTAAGTTAGCCGGCACTCTGCAATAGCTTTTTAATGAGTGTACGGACAAAAGACTCGAATCAATCTAACCCTCTGTAAGAAATTAACCAAGTGTATTTACCAAAATGTTTCACTTTTTTGTAATCAAAGACACAGATCGACCACTGTTAGCTTGGACACTGGCAACCTTTGTATTCAAATGATTTACATATTTGATTAAGAACAGTTTCAGAATGATGTCAGAAAATGCACAAGGAATTCAATCCACAGAAGCACCGTTTGATTTAAAAAAGAATGTGTAACACTGATGCAGAAAATCCAACATAGATACTTATCATGATGCATTATCATGCTGGTATCTAAAAACTGTGATGTGGGCATGGTGCAAAAATGTTTTGACACTTACCATAATCACTTGATGTTAACGCAAACTAAAAGTATCTCTTGCCTTCATCTAACAAGAACTCCTCCCAAAAAGTGAAAACCACCCTTGAATGATGGGATGGTAGACTAAAAGCTTTATGAATCCAAAGTACAACATATAATAAGTACCCTGTATCACGATTGATGCAAAACAAGTGACATTTTACCTTTTTTAGAGAGGTTTAGCAAAAAAAACTCCACCTCTGGGGTGATTTGGGTGGAAATGGGCGTTTTTGCCGTTTCTCTGGAACCCATTGGTCCATTTTGGTGATTGACATCTCTTTTTAACCGTTAGAGCCAATACAATCTAAGGAGGGGGGGGGGGGGGGGGCTTCGTGCATGCAGTTTTGCCCAGAGCAAACCTGTCTCACGCTCTGAAATCTGAAAACGGAAAAATAGGTTTATTGCTTATGGATTATTAGAAATCATTTCAGAGTGACACAGACACATTGGATTAATCTATGGATTAACCTTCAGCAGCGTTTTTATCGTTTTAATGCCATTGAAGACAACTTTTGATCAGACAACAACAGAGGTAAGACCTATTGCCGTTTTGGCTACATAGCGCCACGTGTTTTGATGTCTGTTTTTGTTAATATTGTCGCGAGTTCTTATCACGGAGTGATGATATATATACCCATCGATTCTGTGTCTTCTCACGATGTAATCGATGGGTTGGATGTGAAGTTACGATAAGTAATAAGGGTGTTATGAGTGAGTTTCTGTGCAATTGCCGTTAGCATTTTTTCGCTGGTGGCTAATGCAGAGGCTCAGCGTTTGCTTTCTGGTTTTTTTTGTAAAAAAGAAAAAAAAGATCAGTTAGCTGAGTTTCTTCCCGTTACATGGATATGAAACATTCATAGTTTATTAAATATTAAGAAACCCTCAGATGCTGTTTCCTGCAGATGACACGTTTTTCCGCCCGCCGGCAGGGGGATGCTGTCTAACAGGTTAAGCGTATTCTTCACTGCATTAAATAAAAGCATTTTTAGAACTGTATTATATGCTTTCAAAAGATTAGAAGATATATTTGTATTTGTATTTTTGTTTACTTACATTTCTGACAGGCCTATTCGATAACTTTTAAATCCAACTTTTTTAAGTGGAATGTGTCACAATAATTGTGAGAGAGCATTTAAAAATGGAGGCTGACATGTTCACATCGTTGCCATTTCTGTGTTATCTCTATCAAACAATTAGCCCAGATGTATAGTGACAAAAAGATTGCGTCTTGTTGGGAAAGAGGCAATGGGGCTTGTCCTATGAACTATATGCTGTTTTGAAGCAATCATTGCAGTTGTGTATAGGTATTTATCCATGTGGATCTGAGAGGGCTGGTTTGCTTCTTGTGTGTATTATCATGTGTCTGCATGGGTTCAGGCCTCAGAGTAACAGATACATCCAGGGAGAGCATTTTACTCCAAGGCTTAATTACTTTTTTGTAGTTGCCGTGGTCCTGAGTTGAGCTAAAGAAGGAGAGGGGGATGTTGGGTATGCAGCGGAGGGGGGAAAGTCAAGCCACTACTTCAACAACCCATGTTAAGGCGACCGTGTTTCATTTCCTGGTGCCTGCCTTAGTTCCCCTTAAATAGCATTACCTGTTGAAGCCAGTTAAATCACCGACAGCATGATTAGAAGGCCACTGAGGACCCAGAGTCTGGGCAACAAAGCACGAACTAGCCTTTAATTCAATTTATCTTTATAAACATACACATCTGCCTCTGATTTAGCACACATTTTCGAGATGTCTTTTACTGCTTTGACAGAGGAGTTTGGGCTCAATTTACTTTCAAACTGAAAAACACTCTCTGTTTCCAGAACCTCCTATATCTGGATATTGATCATTCTGCTCATAATAAGGTCTAAGGTAGTGAGTGCTACATAAAACAGTACATAAAATATAGTCCTAATGGTACATTAATGAGTAGTAGATCAAAAGACAACTGTATTAGCCTGGATGATATAAATGTCCTGGGTCAGTTCATGATTAATGAGGATACATGTGTTCTGAATGTATCAGAGCAGATATAGTAAAACATAATTGTGATAAATGTGTGCATTTGTGCTTTCTTAGTTCATGATATTCTGTGGGAAAATCGCTTGAGCAAAAGGTTTTCACATCATTGTAGACAAAGGTTATTGTATGCCAATTGTTTTCCACATGCATGAACATAGCAAAACAATTATTTATTATTTAAATGCACACTTACCTCTTGAATAAGCATCTGCAGCATTAACCAAACACTAATTTGCTTCCCGTTGTGATTATACCTCCAATACAAAAAAAGCCCTTACTTAAAGAACATTAATATGTATCTTGTTCCTGGGGCTATGAATGAGGTACTATATATAATTTAGAATGTAAATAATACCTACATGCTGGCCTTGTTGCTCCATCCAAACATCTTCCCCACATGGGATTCGTGGAGGTGAAAGAAACAGATGGGTGCTGGAGGACATCAGCTGTGGCCCGTTAGCCAGGTCACCTATAGCCATTGTCACAAGCAGACTCAATCCTCATGTCTACATTCTCAGGTCATGTTCTGGAAGTGTGGGGTCATGCCCCTTCACCTTCACCCCCACCAATGAGTTAGGAGACCAACACGATGTAATTACACCCATTTGGCTAGTCGTAGGACTGGCAAGTGGTCTGCTGTCTCCTGTGCCTGTCTCCTCAGACAAGGCGACTCAAACAAGGGCCATGACCTATACCTTTGTCAAGCATGGACCTCTGAGACTATTGGGTGATCAGCAGGCACTTAGGGCAGTGGAGACAACAGCATGCAATCGTGTTATACAAATGCGATTAATGTATAGTCGTGCACCTAGTCTGTGAAAAGTACGTGTCCCATCTCAACCTAAATCATATTTTTAGAGATGGCATAAATACAGAAAACAGTTTTCTGTTATAACACCATGTCACACTGCATGGTGAGCCACAACAATGCCACATATCATTAGGGTGTTATCAGTGGCTGCATCAAAGGATGGGTAGAGGGAGAAGTGTAACAAATCCTTGGTGCTTTGGATATGATAAGCATCATTTATCACTGAGAGTGCTGCTGGCCCATTAACAACCACGGCTCCATTAGCACTATCTGCAAAGCTTTTATAATGCCTTGTCTGCCCACATCTTTACGTTTGTATGAGGAAATCATTAAACATTGTTTGTGTGAAGCGGATGCAGCTTTTAGGCTATCTAACAGCTCGGCCATGTTCTCTAGGGTCCTGCTAGGTGGAGATGTGGAAACTGCTTTGATTTCCACTCGAAACAGTAGTGAAATAAGTTTGAAACTATGCAAATGTTTTCAAGACAAATGATCCAAAACAGTGAATGAATTTGTTATTGTTATATCAGGGAGATTATGGGATTTGAATCTCAGTACTACATTAACTGTAATTGTTAAACATTTCTTACATGGGTTTACTTCAGTGGGGTTTCTATACTTCATAATGTTTGTTGTTTACAGCGTGCATTAGGCTGGTGCTTGTGTTTTCTTTAGTTGCCTGTGTTTTCTTAAATTGCCATGCGTTGAGCTCTCAGGGCCACTGTAAGACGAATCCCAAGTCATTCATTTTACTACTGAGCAAGATTGTAATAATTTGGTTAGGCATTTGGGCATACAAGTGTTTGGATTATGTTACAGGTATGTGTAGGCACAACAAATAATGTAACGTGAGGTCACAAAAACAGAAGTTGCCGTCTGGTAAAGAACACATATTGGTTAAGAAATGGCAAATCTATTTTGTACTTTGTGAGACATCAGTTCAGCAAGCTTCAAGCCGTTTACCACATCAACAGGACAACATTTAAAAAGATTAAAAAGTTACAGGTTTCACCTTTAAAGAGAGCTACCTGTAGCCATAAAGTCTGTCAGTGCTTCAGTCTTGGTGGATGGTCGGTAATCAGGTCCTGTGTGCGTCCTGAAGGGGTTGAATAGGTTTTAAAGGGAAAGGCTGAACAGTAATTACCATCTGACCCCTGCTCTAGCTAATGGGGGTAGTGGGGGGTTTATAAGTAATGGGTGAGGGGTGGGGATTAAGGAAAGAGGAGGGGAGGCCTCTCGCTTAGACTGAAGATGAAGACAGTTTTGTTTGTATGAACAGACACTGGAGTTCATTGTCCTCCACGCTTCCTGCGCCCCCCTCCCCGCGAACAAAAAAATTACCCCCTACTCAATCTGGTGAGGTATCTTTACCCACAAATATATGCACACACACACAGATGGCATTCTGAGCACACATATACACATACTCGCACACATCCTCTTCTCCTGATCAGATGACATCATTAACAATCATTACTGGGACACCAGGAAGTGCAGAGATCTCCGGCTCAGCGTCTGGCAGCACGGGATCAGGTTAGCCTGCTCCAGATGAGAGATTTGAAAAGGAAAGCACCCACCAAAGCTATTTTACCTCGGATTTCAATAATACCTCAACGTTAAAAGAAGCCACAAAGAAACAATGGTTAAATTCTAGAGAAACAACATCCCACCATGCCTTTTTGTGTACTTTGCCTTTATATCCTATACATTTGTTTTTAGAAATTCTTCCTGGAAGCTTTAAAAATATATGTTCACTTGATTTTTGAATGAAAATCCAAAACATGCTTGTAGCTGTTTTAAACGTATAAGAAAGGATATCCAGATGGCGGCTTGATAACATATTAAAGCATATTTACAGTATTACACAAGCATATATTACATTTAGGGTTCGTCTGATGTTGAATATTTAAATGGAGTTGGTTGATCAGTGTTTTCTTATCCTGTCAATTTAACTAGATACAGGGCTTTGTGGTTCCTGTGGCCAGGTTAGTGATCCGGGGCTGGTGTGTGGTGTGTGCTGGAGCCAGAGTTCCTCTGAGAGAAAGGCCTTCTCTTCAAGCCCAGAGAAAGCTGACACGCCAGGCCTGGGTTAGTCAGTGACAGGCCCCTGGCAGGAAGCTTGTCTGAGTCCATGGGCGTCTCAGTAGCTGTTCTTGTATCACACTAACCACAGCTACCACAAGACAAGCAATACTGCTGTTGCTGTCGGAGGCTATGTTACTGTGATTCGATGCATGCAGACCTTTCTGTGGGACAGGGCAGAACAGCAAGGGTGTATTTTAATGTATGTTAGTGGCTGCTTGCATGCATGCATATGTGCGTGCAATGCTGCAAACACATGTACATGCATGTGTATGATTGAATCTTTGCCTGCCAGTTCATGTTGGTGTGTGTTTGTGTTTGTGTCAGGACTCTGAGCTAAATGCTCTACTAGGGAGGAGAGAAGAGTGACCCCTACTGTCAAAGAAACTGCACACCAGCCCCAACTGATAGGTACAGAAGAACAGTGAGACAATGAATTACCCTAAAAATAATAAATTGAATTAAAGGTCATCATGATAGCAGATTATCATCTAACACATACAGTTGCAGTCTTAATACAATATAACTGTGTGCACACATTGAGCCATTGTCCAGCAAAGAAAGAACATAGTATTTTAAATGTGGGTTGTCTTCCCAATTGCCTTCACCTCAGACAACAATCATCAGTAAACATCACAGCCAGAGAAGTACTTTTATATGTTCCATCACCATCCACTTGAGCTTTCAGTTTTTTCTCTGAATAGGGGCTATGATTGGAGAATGGAGTGCTGGAAATCCTTTGAAAGGGGAAAACAAAAGGTCTCCTCTGCTGTGATGAAGCATAGCTCTCAAGAGACCAGAACTGGGCCTGACTCAACCTTTCACACAATCGCTGGCCAACAATGCCCTGGCAAACCTACTATTGTACTGGAGCACACCACAGCTGTGGAGAATCACATTTAGGTGTCAGAGGCAACAAATGTTTCTTTAATTGGAATAGTGGTATTAGCTCATGTTTCCTCCCTGCTTTATGAATCCCTTGTGCCTATTGTTTGGAAGATCGTGTTGACGTCGCTTTGGCGGCCCCGGCTAATTGAGAGAGTGTGTGTTTGGACCAGATTCAAGAGGATAGCGTCTCTTGGTTGTGCGTGTGGGAATAATAGTGTGTGCGTGTGCATTATGTTTTGTTTTGTTATTTACAAGGTTGTGCGTAAGTCTACGTGCAGGATCCTGGTGCTGTCTATGTGTTCTCTCGTTGACAGTACATTTTATACACTTTGTTTATTCTAAAATGAGCCTACAACCTGACCCTGAGCTAAGTAATTTAGTAATTTCACTCAATTTGAAGAACCCCCCCCCCCCTTTTCAACATTGCACCTAATCTGATTTTCAGACAGATTAAATCAAAGGAAAAACAAAAACAGTGACCATGTTTGCCAACATTTTAAATCTTGAAAAAACTGGAAAAATAACCCTTAACAAGATAAATGGATTGTCAGTTTCAAATGCTTAATATCTGATATGCTGTAAATATTTAAAGCACATTTTTTATAAACAAACATATTACCCAGTTTATCGCTGAGATTTTGGGAGCATTATCAGCTTTTGATTATTGAAAGCACAAAACAGAACAATATATTATTCGTAGAGCTATACTTTGTTTAAGATCCCGTGCTAAATGTTTTAATAAATATTCATTTTCTGACCTCCGTTTAATTTCTGGAGTGATTCTGTATTGGCCTGATAAGTACCCGAGTTTTTGCACTCTCCTGATCTTTTCTAATCTGAAGAGATAAGATTATTGGTAATCTAGGGCATCAAAGACACACCAATCCCTTTCCTAATAAGAGATCTTAACACTGGATCAAGACAAGTCGCCACAATCCAGGTCACAAGCATGGATAAGAAAGATTAAGAAAGGGAAGCACTCTTGATTTTCCAACTTTCACTTATTATCTTTTTCATTCATGTAGTATGCTGAACAACTTTTAGTATGAAATAATATATTTTGTTAAAACCAGGATAACTTCTAAACGAGGAAGGACAATGTTGAATTACGTCACATCGAATCAAATGGTCACTTTATTGCCCTGAATATTTAGTTTTGATATTAATAGGAGCTGGACATTTTTAAAATACATAGCTTTTTCGACAATTGAACTGCATGTTGATTCTATTTAAAGGTGCCAGACACCATGGAAATCATCATCCACAGATTCATATGAAACAATGTGTTTACACTATAATCTTTAATCTTTGTTTCAGATGAATAACAAATCAAAGATCGTTGCAAGAAAGTGTGGTGTGTTTTCTCTCATCTCGAGAGGGAACAGGTGCGGCTGGCCTTTGAGATTGGTGTCAACCAGGGATTACAGCATGTGTCGACTGTGAACGCAATTGAAGAATTACTGTCATAAAAAGGAATTGAGATTACAAATATGGATTAGGAGCAGAATGAAACGCAGATAGTGCTAAATTCACAAGATAATCTGTCTGTGTGCTTTGACAAAAATATTCCTTATGTGAAAACAGAATTAAGACGGCATTAGGGGTGTTCGTGTTCGTGTGTGTGGTTGGGATTATTGCAGGATGCACTTGATGCACTTGCTTGAAGTCTGCTTTTGAATTATAATTTAAAAGAATTGCTGAAATATCATTATATTTATTATTAGGAAATTAACCTTAACTTTGGACTTTAGTCTAGAGTTCTTAATCTAATATTAAATCGTGTGTGTTTTTGTGTGTGTGTATTCGTTTTACACATTCTTTTGAGTGTGTCAAGATATCCGAGGTTCGCTGGCCAAACTAATGTGATCAGAGCACAGAGGGAGTGCGGACTGAGTATGTGTGCATGCAGTGGTAGCCTCTGAAGTGAGTGGTTTGGAGAGAATTCATTAGCGTGTAGAAAGGTGGCTTGTATTACACTCCAGTAGTGAAAGTCAGCAGCCTGAGCTGTCCTGTACTCTTCTCTCTCTCTCTGTCTCTCCCTCTCTCTGCGAGCAGTAAAGCTACACCGGCCTGTATGACATTTCCACAGACAGCAGGCCACTGATTAGAAAATGGTCTGCACTAAAACAACAGCCTCCGATCTTTATCAAAGTTTAACATCCCCCCCATCCCACCACCCCCAACCTCTCTCTCCCTCTCTTCCTCTCTCTCTCTCTCTCTCTCTCTCTCCCCAACCCCGCTATCTATCCGTCTCAGAGGCCTGTCTCTCTTGGGAGCCAACTATAAGTACTCCATCAGGCAAACCGCATTAGTGTAATTTCGTCCCAGGAAATTAGCAGAGCAGAGCGGCGCCAATTAGAAGTCAATAGCTGGCTTTATTAATCGAGCTAGCCATCGCACTTGATTAGATTAAGCTGGGGCTGAGCTCTCTCTCTGTGTGTGTGTGTGTGTGTGTGTGTGTGTGTGTGTGTGTGTGTGTGTGTGTGTGTGTGTGTGTGTGTGTGTGTGTGTGTGTGTGTGTGTGTGTGTGTGTGTGTGTGTGTGTGTGTGTGTGTGTGTGTGTATGTGTGACAGTGTGTGTGTGACAGTGTGTGTGTGACACAGTGTGTGCTAAAGAGACTGTCTTTGTCTGTTTATTCATCTGTGTGTGTGCCTGTCAGTGTATTGCTTGTGCATCCACGACTGTGTGCGTGCGTGCGTGTGTGTGTGTGTGTGTGTGTGTGTGTGTGTGTGTGTGTGTGTGTGTGTGTGTGTGTGTGTGTGTGTGTGTGTGTGTGTGTGTGTGTGTGTGTGTGTGTGTCCTCATGCACAGAGCGGCAGGTGCTGCTGACTTGCTGATCCTGTCTCATTGTGACTGTCTGCGGCTCTGTCAGAGTTCAGTAATATGTTGATATTGACCCTCTTCGACTGCAGGCTCTTAGAGGACACACTGCAGTGGGGGCCGAGTTAGAGGCATCAGTTAATGCAGAAACAAGCCAGCCAATTGGATAAATTAAACTGACATTATTATATTAACCATTGTAATCATATAGCAGCAATTAGCAGGCCACATAAGGAGCATAATATCATAATATCACAGTACAAGCCATAGCCAACCCATGGATAGTGTCATAAATAAAATAGCCTCACAACCTGAGTCTTTGAGTGTGCCGGTGGGATGATGTGAGAAGCTGTTTACAGTCATAGATCAACATAGATCAGGGGATTTGACAGTTTAGGTGGCATTATTCACTGATACAGAGGCACACATGAATTTCTTGAACATATGGATGTATCACGCTAGCATATCCCCTTGATATCCTCTTCATGCGGATTAAAGTGTGAATTTCCTATTTTATCACTGCCCCTGCCCATACAGTATGTGTAATCTGAAAATCTCAGGCCTCACTGACAATCCTTCACAAACTTGTCCTAATCCGTCCGACATATCTGATCGCTAACACCTGTTCCTGAAGGAGCCCAGAGTGGAGAGAGACTGTAGGGGAAGGACGGGATGCAGGAAACAGGATGTATTGAAATGTTGTACTTGTATGTTTCTTCTGCCGGTCTGTTTACAGTACTGTCAGTCTTTCTTCCGTCAGTTTGCCACTTTCTCCTTCCTAAAATAAATCTTCACAATCCTTATCCTGCGAAACACTGGAACAGAGCCTAGCTTTAACCACACACACTTCAGACACGTGTGGTGAAGTAGCTTGTTTACAAATTATACATTCAGAAATGGAACGGAAACATACATTAGAGTGACAACATTGACATTTTTTTGCAACATGAGTCTTTTTAGAGTTAAAAGATCTAATCACAGTTCATGGCCGCCAGTAAGGGCTCAGGGTGTTACATTTCCAGTTGAAAACACTTGGAAATCCATGGCCCCTGTGTGTCTTTAAAACATGGAGTAAGGGTACCACAAGATAGTCAACACACCCAAACCACAGAAACCCTACTCCCTGAACACACACACACTCACACACACACTCACACTCACACCAAACACTGGCACCAGTATCACCATGCACAACCCGGACTGGCAGCCTTTAAGCCAATCTGTAAATCCAGGCATCATCAAAGCGCAAACCCAGCTGCCAGTCTTAGGTTACAATTCATGGCAATCTTTGTTAAAAGAAGTTGAAATATTACATTAACGGAGTTCATCATTCTGTCCAGCCACAGATAATGCTAGCATAGCCAAGGCCCAAAAACAACACCAGGCTCCACTGGCCCAGAAAGGACGGCTCCCCCTGGGCCAAGTCTGAGAGGCTGGTGGCTAAGTTGCTCTGACAGCTACATGCTTTAACAGATGCAGTTCCCATCCACTGAAAAGGCCTCTTTGGGAGCAGATGAACTACAGAGAATTGGTATGGCCATAGTGGCATTGGTTAGGGGGTAGAAAGATGTGATTGAGGGTAGCTTGTTGCTAACTGTAGCTGCTGGACAGAGCTTGTCCACTGTGATTGAGCTCATGAATATCATGGCCTGTGACCCTGCTGATAATATAGTGTCAGCAAAGGGGGGGTGCCACAAGCTGAATGTCAGTTAGCTCAGAAAGTTCAACTGCTGCTCTGGGAGGACATGGGCAAAGATAGGAACACATGCCACTGTATCATTGTTTTGCTGTCTATAAAGTATTGTATTGTATTTGTTAGGGTTATAAGATCTATCATTTCAATAATTAACTTCGAATAAAGTTCACATTACTCTAAACATAGAGCAACCACATCAATTTCTATATAAATCTCTTTCGCTAAAATGAACCAGTCAGTATAAATGCCTGCTGTATCCTTTGATATCATATGCCAGGAGCTATAAACTGCACCGCAACAGCAATCAATTGTGCATCATGCCAAGGTACTTTCTAAAGGGTGGCAGTCTTACACCCCATCTACAGATCGGCTTACGGTGCACTTCAATCTCAAATCTAATCACAGAAGCAACAATAGCTGTGAAGGGAAACAAAGCAAGAGGCATTTCATGTTCATCTCCCTTGTGTCAGGTGGACTAAGTGCCAGCTGGACTGAAAGGGCTGGCGAGGAAGCAGGTAATGTTGCTGACTGCAAAACAGTCTTAGGTTACCGAGCAAAACTGAAATCATCGATCAGAGCCGCCACGAGGGAATTGTAACTGTGCTGTCTGAAGACATAGAATTTAAATGTTTCTGACAAGGGGAAGTGAAAGAATGCAAAATGATTTTCAAAAAGGTCTGTAGTGAATAATTGAAATGCTGAATATAAAGAAATACACCTAAAAATGCTTGTATCTACTCTAAAAGCTAAAGGCTGCTGATAGAACCATCTGTGGTACTCAACATGTGTGTTTGAGTTTGGAAAAAATAAATTGAAAACATTTCATAATTACATACAGTACTGTCGCGAAGAACCTCATACCCAAAATGTCTGTGCCTTTAAGTAGTAAACAAACAATCAGTCAAAATATCTAATTGAATTATCCAATATCGACTTTCAAGAAAACATTTAATCAAATACCCCCAGATCTTCCTCTCAAAATTGTCAAATGATGGCAAAACATTTCCATTTGTGACCTCTTCACAAAAATCCCCCTAAATATTATTCCAAACCCATCCCCAACAAACAGCACCATTCACATCATGTGAAACATCGCAGAGATGTGACCAGCTGCTAACCTCATCTCGATACACTCAAATGTGCCTCGGGGAAACAATGCGAATGAATGAAACCCAGCATAAACAAACAAAACCATAATCTGGGGCTTTTCAACACGATACTCACAGTGTTGTTGATATTCCCAATTCTTTCCTTCCATTTGTGAGGCTTGGTGAGGACATGTAAATATAAAATCAAAGAGTGGAAAAGACAAAATAGAAAAATGTCAGTGCTGCTGACTGTTTAAAAGGATCATACAAACAAAATGAGGAAAGTCAAACTATTTCCATGCAACTCAAAACAGTACAATATGGAGGCTTGAGGGAGAAACACTTTCTGAGGCTTTCACTAACTTCTTTTTCATCTCTTGCCACCAAAAAGCCTTCTTTCTTTTATTATTTTGAGAGCCTTCGGGGCCCCACGCTCACGAGTGTGTGTTTTTAGGAGGAAAAACACCACTTATTAGGTGTCACGTCGTGTTAGAAGCCGTGACCTGTCAGGGCTCGTCTTGCTACTTATCTGTCACCACTAGGCTGTTCAGTGTCTGCGGGTGGCTTGGAACAGTGCACCTCAATACACATATTTGCTGTTCAAGCATGACCTGGACAACAAAGAGGTCAGCCATCAAGATGACCCTGATTGTCAAACACAAGTAAATACAAAGACGTTTTAGGAGCTTTCTAACCCTCTGGCTGAATGGACATACACCCATTTCTCAACAATTATCATGTAACTGAAGAGACAGAGAGGTAACAAATGAGCAAAAACCCAGTTTAGGAAATTGTGATGATTTCAGGAAAGCCATTCATTGTTGGCATGTGTCAGTACAGTATGCAGTTGCCTGAGAAGTAAAGAGTGAAGCCCAAGTTCTTGAGCTTTGCCCCGGTGTTCACCATTTCCCCAGCTATAAATCATGTTTGTGAGGGGGCCTCGAGAAACTGGAATGTGAGAGCGTGACAGTGATGGAGGTGAGCTGCCAGACAGGGCTTCAGGTAGCTGCCACACAAGGTTGATCAGCCCCGTGACACGCCAAGAGGCCCGACCTGTGACATGCCGTGCTGTCCAACAGGTTATGAAGGGAGGCAGGATGGCGTTGGGGTGACAAGAACCAGGGGCTGTCAGGAGGAAAACGCAAGGACGAGTTGTCATGTTCACCGCATTGAGCGGGCGCCACCATCTTTGATTTTGCTCTGCTGAGACAGCTGTGAATACGTTGTGTGCATGGTGCTGATGGATGTGTTTATACTGCATCTCAAAGATGAGGAGTGTGTGTGTGTGTGTGGGTGTTCCTGTGTGTGTGTATTTTGTGTAAAAATGTTTACCGGAAGGCAGCTGATGACATTTTCTCAAGCATAAAAGTACACTTTATGACTAAGTTTTCTGCAAGAAAGTAGATTTGTTGTTCTATCCAAATAGATGGACAGATGGGTTTCTTGTAAATGATTCTCATGATTTTGAGGAATTAAAAAAGACTCCTTTGTTTTGCGAGTTGCAATTCAAAGGATGCATTCAGAGAATTGGTGGTTCCCAGAGGTTGTGCAGAATGGCAGGTGGCTTCATGGTGGTGGTGCGGTAGTTAAAGCTGAAGGTAGCAAACTGGGTTCTGGTTTTAACCCGCAGGCCAGCCTGGGCTCTAATCTGTGAAGTTTGAATGTGGGGAGAAATGCAGGTTGGGTTAATTCTTGACTCAAAACTACATAGGTGTAAATTATAAAATGAATGGTTGTCTTTCTCTACGTGTCAGAACTGTGATGAACTGGCGCCTTGTCCAGGATGTACCCCGCCTCTCGAATAATAGCTGGGATCGGCTCCAGCCCCTGAAACCCTCTAAGGGATACGCGGTTTATGGATAGATGAAAGAATGGCAGAAGAAAAACACATCAATGTCACTTTTGTTATTGTTGTGTGAGGAAAGAGATAGTTATTTAAAAAAACGGACACATTTGTTTTCCAGTGGTCTAGATGAACATGTTTATGTCATACTCTTAAATAACATATCAAATTTAGCAAGCTGATTGTTTACTTTGCCCATAATCTTAATTTCATAGTGTTTTGTACATATTGTAATCCTGTAGTCAAAGGTAATTGATTATCTAATTAATTGATTAATTACCAAAACAATTTATCAGAAAAAGCAATCACATGCTCACCCTTGTGATTTTCCATATGTAAGTTAAAAAACAACTGAAAATAATGAAAAACAGACAAAGGTCATTTGGAGTACAATGTGCTTATTAACCAGCCTAATGCAGAACAATGAAATGGTTTGAAGCCCAAATGCCTGTAAGTATACAGACAATATTTATTTGTATGCTCTGTCTCCCTTAAACCGAATTTTTGCCTTTCTGTTTCTGTATCTATCTGCTCTGAGTTTGGATGATTCATGGGTCCAGTGCGGATGAATTTTCACATTTACACTGTCAACAAGTCATGTTAGGCGTGATCCAGCTACCCCAGGCCTCCAACATGACAACCCAATGTGATCCTTGGCGAAAGACAAGTGGTGTTATCAGGACCATCTGTCGGACATGTTCCAGACGAAGCAGAAGTAAAGTCATCAAGGGCCCCAACTGATCACAGCACCTTCGGGCCATGTTTGAGGCGCCGCTTGAACTCTAGCATGAGGGCGTCCTATTCCAAACATGTTCTTGTGATGCTTTAAAGCATGTACCGGCAATACCTCTCACAATTTTGAATGGAGGAAGACTGTAAAGTGAAAATACGCACAAATAGACACTGTACGCTGAGATTTAGAGACAAAGACAATAACAGACATTAATCCACCCACTCCCAGCCCCTTCCATTAATGCTCTGTATTTACCTAAAAACCTATCCTTTGTTAAATCTCACTCTGCTGTTGATTGAAAAGTGTAATGATAGCTGCAGGGGCTTATGCATTAGAATCTGCTATTGGCAATCATTCATTTTCTCCTCTCAGTCTTTCCTCATCCCGCTTCTGAAGGGTTGAAGTCACGGTCAGGACCTTTAAATGGGGCTGCTGTTCTTGTCTTTCCACCAATCACAAGACCTGATTTCGAATAGTGCTGTTGCAAGGTCAGATGACAAATAGAACAGCATGACAGTGCTCAGTGCCAACAGTGCAACACACACACACACACACACACACACACACACACACACACACACACACACACACACACACACACACACACACACACACACACACACACACACACACACACACACACACACACACACACACACACACACACACACACACACACACACACACACACACACACACACACACTGTGCTCTACATAAGTGCTACAGCTTCCTGTCTTGTGAATCAGTGTCAGATTTAAAAAATGTTCTCACTCCTTGTTTCCAAAGTCACCAGAAGACACAAACACCAGTTAAGCAAGATCATAAAACGGAAACATGCCCAGGGAAGTATTCTCTTAAACAGAAAAGTCATTTAAGGTCAATTGTGAGACAGAGTGGTTCTCTTCATTTCTTTCCCAATAACAAAGGGGTTGTATGGGAGCCGTTCCGTGCTCATGTTTCAGAAGTTGCCTTTAGATCTTGCATAAGGCTCTACATACTGTATGTCTCGTCATGTTGTATTTGAACTGTTGTCTCCATGTCAAACAGTTTGATGAATAGAAGGGGAGATGAACAGAGAAAAGCTGGATGGGAATTAGTCTGCAGGAGAGTGCTTCATGCGGCAACAGACAAGAGATCAATATTTACCGACACTCCCCTGCTTTAGACAGCATTCATGTCAGAACGAACAAACAGTCCTCGCTGCAAAGGTAATGTCAGGCCCACACAATATCCCACTCAGGCAGAATACACTCTCTCTTACCTCGTCCGCCCCTCCCTCACCCCTGAGACAAAAGCACAGGTAGAGGTTGACAAAAGGTGTCTATGGATCTTTGAGTCTCACACAGCAACCGCAGCCTACATTAACCCTACAATTATCTACTTACAGACCTAATCCTGGCAGTTAAGTGGCTTGCTAAAAGCATGTGTACACAAATGTGGCCGGAGAGCAAGGTGATGCATGCCGTTTATCTGCTGGCTCCATCTTACACCTCATGTACTGCCATTGGCAAGCCTGACAGGAAGCTACTCTGTCTGACCTTACGGGGGGCTGAACAACACTTACACAACAAACGAGATAAATGCTGATTAAACTGATAAATGTGGATAATGGCGATTAAGAAATCGTCATTGGCCGAATGTTTTATGTGCTGCAACCAACACCCTCTTAAGCCAATGTGAGTGTTTGTTTCTGTACTGTTTGTCACTGAGGGCAACTTTGTGGCTTTATGGTAAGATTATTCAGTTCTGCCCTTGAGAAGCTCATTGCAAGTCTAAGCTGCTTTTGGAAGAAACACTGGTATATTGTGTTATTGTTTGAACATCCATGACAAATTGGTTTCACTGAGGCCAGTATGATTACAACCATTTGCTTCAATACAATTCACCGTCATCCTAAATAAATAAAAAATGTAAATCTATATGTTTTTGTAAATTGTACTGTTGAGGCACCTGCGATCTACGTTTTTCATACATTATATAATTACACCATAGTTTTGTATATGTTGTGAAAATAAAACCTTTCAATCTTTGGGGAGATAAATGCAATTAAGGAAACTGGAATCAAACTATTCACTGCAATTCCCAAGTGAGTTATCAGTACTGATTGTTGAACCAAAAACATTGTGGTAAAGCCATTGTAAATTAAGACATGATTGAAAATATCACAGATAATTTTGCCAAAAATAAAAAAGTGTTGAGTTGTTCATTTATGGTAATGAAGCGGAAAAAGATACTGACAAAAGAGATGACTTACTTTAAAAAAAAAAAAAAAGTGCTTAAAGGGCAGAATAATACTTGAAAAATCTAATGTTTTTGATTTAGTGACAACTTAATATGGAGTTAGCTCCAAAACATCCAGCCTTCAATCTTTACATGAGCCAGGAGCCATTAGTCATATTACCCTTGCTAAAATGAGCAAAAGCACCTCTATGGGAAAGGGAGAGAGAGGTAACCTGAGCCAGTGTGAATGGACTCATTGTAGCTTTGGCTTAATTAGGCGTGACAAGCGAGGCGTGAACAGATTCCCATCATTAGGCTCTCTGAAAAACCCATTAGAATCAATGGGCCACACTCCGGTCAGACTTTCTGTCTACCAGCCAGCCAGCCTCCTGCCCCTTCAGCAGGACACTGTATAAAGTTACAGCCACCCAGCCACGGCTACCTCAATCAAGGCAACTCTATAGCTGTGGCCCTAACACCCGAGGTAATGCAATTGACGCCATGTTCGAAAAGAAAAAGGGAGGATGATGAGAGAGAGGTAGGGACGTGTGTTTGTGGTGGTTTGGGTGTGTGTACATTGATGTGTGTTTATCAGTGTGTGAGAGGGAGCATGCATCCACAAGCGTAAGCCTGTCTGCTCGACAGTGAACTGTCCCAGGCAACAGATCCCGGCAGCCAGTGTGGCTGATAAACTGCAGGGATTACCAGCCACTTCTGGAGCCCAAGTGGCCCTATCAATACAGGACCGGGCCCATTGATCTGTTGTCTGGACGGGTGCTGGGGCTAATTCCTGGACCTTGGCTCTGAGTGCTCCTCGCTAGGGAGGTGGGAGGAGGGCAGAGATGGGGGAGAGACTGGCTGGCTACAAGTGGCGCCATCCACAGACCTTCTGGATTTGAGGCTCAGTGCGCCATGTGCCAACTCAATAGCACAATGTCCACAACTGGCTGATTGAGGCCCATCAGAAGAAACAAGCCAGCCTAACACACTCACGATACATTACTGAAAGACAATCATAATTAATTTCCTTTGCACATGAACTCAAATCACCTAAGATAGCACAATCACAGACAAATTGATGTTGAAGTGAAGTATTACTGCCTAATCTTAAGTAAGCCTCGGCCAATTATGACTTCCATTTGTCATGTGAAAAACATCCCTTATTATCTGTAATTCCACTTGAGTGGATTAATTTAGGGTGCTATTCCAAACATTGATAAAGGAACATAATAGAGTTGAGAAAAGAAAAAGGTCCCTCTTGTGTTGAGATGTTGCAAGATATAAGCTTTAGCCCCAAGTAAGGTCCAGTTACCAGCTCACTTTCACCAAACTTCACAAATAAGTGTACCATTATAATTAATTAGTAAGCAAATTAGTCACTCAAACATTTGTCAGTGGTATGCAAATTGCAACGTGTTGACAAATGGAGCTTATCTAGAGTAGAGCAGCTTGCATTAGCACCTCCATGTAATCCCTGGCTGTCAAAGATACGGCCGGTCGAGGAATGGTAGAACCAAGTGAATAGGGTAGGATAAGAATGGGAAGTAAGAAAGGATGAAGTAGCCTACCTGTTGAAGAAAGTGAGGTTACAAGGAAAAATCTAATAAAATAATATGGAAGAGACTAAAAACAAATAAAGAGAAAGGGATTGAAGAAAATCAAAAGAAAGAGTGATTCTGATGAGCAGTGTGTGTAACAAGTAACATGTTTTATTTTTCGTCCAACCTGAGGGGTGTTGTTTTAGCTACATGAACACAGCAGGCTGCCACTGATGAAGCTAAACACACTACTCACTACTCATACAACTGTGAGCCATGCCCTGCAGTAAATGTGGTTGGGAACATAAAGGTGGACATTAGGAACATAGAAGAAACAGTCAAACAGACATGCAGCATCAATATTACTATTGTAGGGGGGGAAAAGGAAAGAAAATTAATAAAAATAAGATAACAGTTAATAACATAAGATTAAGATATACGTGATTGTCCCTCAGGCAAATCTGTGTTGAGCTCCAAGCAGCCCTATTCAATATGTCCAAAGAAATACAACAATCATGCTTAAAATCACATGTTGTGAGACAGTGGTTCTTTAAAATAACAAAAGTCAAAGGGCTCTACTGTGAACTCATTCAGTGGTGGTGAAGCAAGAAGATAAGCACCTACTGTTGAATATTTCATAGCATAACTGTCTGCCTGCCTGCCTGTTGAGTGACAGACTCTTTCTGGCGCTAAGGTCCATGGCATCCTGCACAGCATTACATTACATTGCATTGCATTTAGCTGACGCTTTTATCCAAAGCGACTTACAATAAGTACATTCGACCAGGAAGACACAACCTTGAAGAAAACAGAATCATATAAGTACTTCAGGTTTCATAGAGCCAAACATTTCAAGTGCTACTCAACTGGCTATAGATAAGCCAGTTCTTTATTAGTATATAAGTACTCTGTTAGCAGTTATTTGTTAGTAATTATATCGCTCGAGGTGGAGTCGAAAGAGATGAGTTTTCAGTCTGCGCCGGAAGGTGTGTAAGCTTTCTGCCGTCCTGGTGTCAATGGGGAGCACCTTGAGATACTGGAGCACTCCAACATAGGCTTCACAAGGAGAAATATACTTTATCGATTAGTACCCATACAGTATCATCAAAACATGTGTGGGCATAGAGGGGAAGGTTTGTTTTAATGGAGAACATAACAAAGTACTCTTTGTCCTTGGACATCTGCAGCTGGTTTGTAAGCTGATCATAAACAACTTAGTTTTGAAGGACTGATTCAGCAATTCACAAAAGAGACTAAAGCCTTGATCATATTTGAGTATAGAAACAGTCTATAACCACTGGATTGCAAGGTACTGTGTGTGCTACAGTACTTTGGCACAGCAGGGCTATAGGCCCTATGATGTTAAGCTTGTACAATATTTACAGTCACTATCTTTAGCATGTTAACTTGCTACCATTTGCTCATTTGCACTTAACCCAGAGTGCAGCTGAGGCTTATGAGAATGTCTTTAGCTTTGCAGTTATTGAGTCATTAACCAAATACCGTAGCAGAGGAAAATATTCAGGATACCAGTCATACCTTTAAGTCTGAGAATTTATAACATAACGCATTGACCTGTGATTGCTAAAGGGTTAGGTCAAATGTGGAAAGGGAATGCGAGATTAACACCTTTTAAGACCTATTTTTGTAATTAGTAGATATTAGATCTACTTACAGTATAGCACTATATGAAGTCCACAATAAATGTGCCCTGTGACATTTGTTAAACTATTTAAGCAGTACAGAGAAAGACGTAATGCTTTCTTTGACATACACACACAAACACATATACAGAGGATGATTTTGTGCGACCCTGTGTGTTTCTCTAAATGTTGATACCGGGAAATTTAAAACTAGATTTATGACAACAGGTACTGTATGATATAAAGTCTAAAATATACTGCTGAGTAATTCAATAGTATACTAAACTTAGTATGTGTTCTCCTCTTATTTCAACCCCCATTCCTCCCTGTCACCACTTTCCCCTCATTTCCCCACTCTCCCCTTATTGGGTCATCTCCGTCTCCCCATTGACTCTCATCTTTCAGTAAAACCATTCTCCTAAAATCAACTCTAAATAACGTTTCACCTCCAAATTCCTTCCAGAGACATCCGCGACCGCCATGCACCCTTTAGAGAGAAAACCCATTCATATTTGATTCCCGTCTGAGCAGAAATGGCAGTAATGTCTCCTGTAATCTTGACGAGTGTAATCAGGCAGTCTTTTGATGGGCTAACTGTCAGACGTGCACTCCACTACTGTGTCAAGAGTGATATTATATTTGACAGCTGTGTCACATTTTTCTAAAAAGCTTTTCTTTGATTCCTCAACTCTATACATTTTCTTTGTTTCCCAACTTCTCTGGCAGAGATCAGAAAAAGGTTGCGGTTCTTCCAAAATTGGTTTTCCTATATGTATCAGACATATTGTTTTATACATGTGTTGGGTTCTAAATGTATTTGATTGCATATATTTTAAAATATATATTGTTTAGGAGAAAATGTTATGTTGATATTTAACATTTCAGAGAAGCATACATACAAAGGAAAAAGGGGTCTATTTTGGGGTGAAAGTGATAAAAAGTGATATAGTTTTAGTAATATTTTCCTTTGAAGTTGCAGGAACTGTTATTTAATTGTTTAAACGATTACATTTTAAATTCCCATTGTCTTAATTTAGTGTCCCCTCTCTGTATATATTTTCAGGTTTTTCCTCAAAATAATGACAAAAAAACATAGCTCTCTCTCTTAGTTGTCTATAATGCCCCACAAAACTGAAATGAAACAATAAAAACAAAACTTCAACAACAAAAAGTTCAAGTGTCTTTGATAGAAAGGGTCGAAAGATGGCCGAAAAAGGCCGAAAATATTCAAGTGACAAATTCAAAACCACACGTACACACTGCTGCATTTACTCTGTCTTTAGTCAAATGTGTCCCATAGCCTAACCATTAAGTCTCACCATTTTTGTTTTTTTATTAACTTTTTGTGTAGTTGTTTACTTTCTGTGGCTGTGCTGGATGGAGACCCAACTACATTTGGTCTACTACAACTGTATATTATTAAAAAGTACACATTCATACAGGTGTAGTTCTGCGATGACTAGAGTAAAAAAAGGGGTGGAGGGATCCCAATGCTGAAACGGCTTTAATGTGTCATATAATCGCGACAAGTGTGAAATCAAGCGGGTTTTTTGATGGGCTAACTGTTGAAGTGCTCTCCACTCATATGTCAGGAGTGATATTGAATTTGGCAGCCTTGTCACGTTTTCGCGTAAAAGCTTTTTCTCTGATTTGCTGACAAAAAGGTGCTCTTGAGACACTGATGACGTTTACTTCCATTTCTTTTCCCCTCCTCTGTTAGGGAGGGGAGCCTTCACCACCGTCAGCCAAGTAAATCTTCAGAAACCAAACTGCATTGATCTGGTTTGGGGATCAATGGTAAATCAATAAGAATTCCTTTATTGGCTCTTTCCCTCTTCCTTTTCATGCATCAACTTCCTTTGTTTTCTTTAGCTTGAAGCCAATCCTTTTTCAGCAGAATGACGAATACTATTCTTTAAACCAATGCTCTGACATGATCTTATTCCATACAGATTGTTTCTCCATGAGGCCCTTGGCAGCATGTCCTGTGTACATATGTGTGCATTTGTCCATTCACGCACGTGTACGTTTTTGGTTGCATGCTGTTTGCAGTGTCAGGGGCCCAGGATCTTCCTAATCAGGCCTGACACCACACCAGAGGCCCCTCATGCTACCCCTTACTAATTTCAACATCACTAGCAACCTCTCTCCACCATCCCTCCACCGGGCTGACAGGGGCCAGACTGTGGCTCCAATCAATCCACGCTGATGGCAAATAGCTTCCAGAGCTATGCCATGCCAATTATTTTCCATCCAGAACCCGCGTAGGCTCAGGTGAAATTGGCCAAGCTGAAGAAGAAGGACGGGGTTCATCCTGGGGTTGACATATTTTACAACTACACACTCAAAGAACACACACATCAAACACATCAAAGCAATCACACCACCATTCACTGAAATTCTGACAGCATAAGTGCAGTCATAACCATACACGGTAACGCTATCATATGTATTTAAATGTACACACCAGGAGGAAGTGAGGGTTCTGGGGCCTAAACAAACTCAGGATGCCAGGGAGTGTGGGTCTTAAAAAACATACTTCCACAAGGGATCAGGTGACTTCTGATGAGCTCTAGTTAAAGTCTTGGATATCCTCCTCAAGTGCATCCACATTGCAGGGATAATCATGTGGGGAAGTGCAGCCAGAGTCTGAAGTAGATATTTTAAGTAAAAAAAATGGTTAATTGATTGATCTTTTTTTTTCTGCACATGATTTGATAAACTCAACATTGCCAGAATGTCATTTGAAGTGACACAGTGAGATCGCCGTACAGTAACTCATCATGAAGCACATGACCGGCTCTCCTTTGAAATGTTGGACTCGCTGTGATTTTGAAAAACCACAGCTATCTCTGACATGATTGACTATTCAGCGTGCGTTTCCCATTTCTGAAGCGTCAAAGCTCCTGTTTTTAACAGCTTTTGCCAAAAACAAACAGTCCCACTGTGTGCCTGCAAGCAACACTCAATTGGTCGCTCGTCAGAATAGAGGGACATGTTTACATAAAGGGGGAATGATTTTAAGCTGCATTTGATCCTTTAAATCATTTATATGACTGACAGGTACAGCTCACACCTGCAATGACCCCTCTCCCTGCACAGGCCTACGACTGCAAACAGCGGTTGCTCCTGCTGTAACCACTTTGCTTCCCCCCCCCTCTCTCTCTCTCTCTCTCCCTCCCTTCGCTGCCTTGTTCAGCTTGTTGAAGAAGATGCTGATGAAGAATTATGTTTTGTTTGTTTTAGTTGGAGGCGAGAACATATTTCACAGTGTTGTAGGTCATAAGGCTAGTCGAGTTCTATGTGGCGAGGGGAGGAAATATGAGCCTTTAAAACTCTTTAAGTGATTCCTTCACTGTCATGGCCTCTGGGCAAGGCTTGACATGTTTCAACAAACCCAAACCGAACGAAGCCCGAAGCAATACAATGACAGGGAACTGATTTGTGAGATGTTGTTGGGGCAACATGGTCACAAACTGAAAAAAGGGTTTGAAATGATAGGGGACTTTCTAAAGGAGATCAAATAATATTACTCTATCAGAAGACTTGAGCAGTTTTTGTCTGTATTCTCTTATATTAATATGTAAAAGTAAAGTTATGTGTGAACATTACATTGCTGAATCTCTCTATCTTTTAATATCTCACTCACACATAACGTCACCTGCTCCAGCCTGATCACTTTTTGAATGTGAGCCCCGTCTACAGATGTTGGTTGCCAACAGGGTCGGCTTCATGGGGGGTCATTCGCGGGCCTTTCCCCCCCAAACGAGCCACTGTGCCCCCCCAACGCAGGGCAGGCAAGTCCTGCCACTTTTTTTGTTTTGTTATCATATTATAAGTGAAAAAATGTCCACTAAAGGTTTTTTGTATGAAATAAATCAGAAATAAAGAATACAAATAAAAAACACAGCCTGAGATGTGCTGACTGCTGCTCGTTGATTGGTGAATTGCTTGACCAATGAGCCCGACCTTTGTTTTGTTGTCATTACGTGGCTGACTGTTTAGTTGTAAGCCCTGTGGTGATCTGTTCATCTGTTATACTGATTATACAGTAAAGCCATCGAAAATAATATGATACAGTACAGTACAAGTACTTCTGGTTCTCTGTGTTCTCTGTGTATGTGTGGCACGAGCACATTTTGTTGTTGTTAGCATCTGGTTGGCTAGCTATGCTAACAGATATAAAGAGCTGTTTCTACATCAAGTGTGGAGGAGAGTCCATTCCTGTCAGACTGAGAGGCTCAGATAACTACAGCTCAGTGAGGTAAGGTCAGGATAGTTAACTTAAGTTATCTCAGTGGGTCTCAAACGGTTTGGTCACCATTTATGTAAGCAAGTATTTCCGAGGAACACCTATCATTATAGTTATTAAAAAATAAGAGAATAAATGAAAAAACTATAGGACAGTAAAACAAGAATACCCTTTAAAAGGGGAGTGATTTGTAAAATAAATAAAAAGTAAATCTGTTTACAGTTCTGTTTCAAATGGGTGTGGAGAGATGTATCCATATCTCTTCATTTTGCTCTCAAAGTGCACCAGATTGATGCATTTAACTTCAATATTTTAAAAAACAATCGTCCCGGGGGAGCGTGCCCCCAGACCCCCCTAGAGGAGGTTAGGTCCACCCCCCAATTAAAACATGTTCACATGGATCGGATACTAAATACATTTGAACACTTTTTATATGGTGGCCTATGTCCATATGTTTCTGTTTTGGTGGTCGTGCCACAACCGTGCATGTATGCACAGGTCATAGGTGCGCTAAGAAATAGAACTACACCCCTGCAATGTGTGTGAAAACAAGAGACTTTACAGCATGTTTTGAAATTGAAGTTGCGTTGTTGTTTGTGTGTTGGTTGTTGACGGCAGTGTGTGCCCCCCCGTGGTAAATGATTTCCCCCCCATTCGATTTGTTCTAGAGCCGACACTGGTTGCCAAGTACCAGTAGATCTGTACCAACCACAATCTGCCTCTGAATAGTTTCCTTTCTTTTTCTCTCAATACAGATAATTATAGAGCATTTTAGGGACATGACCTTTTTACTGATAATCCACCACTATTACCAAACTAAGAAGGCAAACATAATAAACGCGCATGGGAAAGCACAGTTGGAGCTTTCCCGCTGCAGGAGTAAGAGTCACACAAAAACTGCTTCTGATTGGCTAAGGGTTGTCAAGAGACAAAAAACATCCAGAGACATGATCAAGGGCAAATAAATGACTGTAGTGTGTGTGCGTGCAGAATCCCTTGTGCCCAACCTGGCATCCCTCCAGTTGAACTCAGCTGAGTTCTCGGAAAGGAAGAGATAATTGCCCCAGTGATCACTGAATGAGAGAGATTTAGTGTTGCTAAGAACCAACAAATGTCAAAACATCCCTGATCCTCACAACCCGCCAGTTGTTCCTCTTCTGCTCTCAACTGAGAGCCTTGTGGTCAGCTCATTAGGGCTTTTCACACATGTGATTATTCAATATATGTATGAATGTTTTGGGGCCATGCAGGGGAATCTTTCTCAGCATGAGCGCAAAGAAGTACAATCACTCTCTCTGTTGCTCTCTTTCCCCTCCAGTCTCTGCTCTCTGTCTCCTTCACCTCATCACCTCTCAGTGTCCCACCACTGTGAGGGAAGGAAGCCATGAGGAGCATCACAGCCTGATTTGTTTAACGTACCGACCGCTTCTGAGGTGTGTGTGTGTGTGTGTGTGTGCGCACATGTGGGAGACAACATATCAGTCATAGGAGGAAAGTGGAGGGAGATGAGATATCTTTAATAGCACCGCATTATTTGACATGAGGCCTGGGTGAAGAGGCGGAAAAGCTGGATGTGGTCCATGGCAGACATACTGCATGCATACATAAACACGTATACACACACTTATCCCTAGAGTGTGCCCCTCCTTGTCAGCCAAGTGGTGCTACGCTTTGATCTTGACACTGTGGGTCAACCCAAACCCTCATCTCTCGCTCCTTTTTTCTCTGTCTCTCTTACACTTTCTCTCTCTCCGCCTGGCTCTGTCTCCCTCCCTGCAGCCGTCTGGATGGCTGGCCGGGCAGCCTTGGGGTGTTTAGGCTCTGGAGGGATCCCAATTTCCTCTTCTAATCATGACATCATCCTGCCTCAATAGGTTAAAGATGTGGCCAGGATATTCCTTGCTTCCTTGTTCTGTAGCCTCCCATAAAATTGCACACATTACATGTTGCCAGCCGCGCCAACAGGCTATGAGTTTCAAATATAGGAGTTGGCACAAATGGGGAATGAATGCATGCTAATGTTGTTTGGTTAAGGGTTGAATCATGTGAACATATTTGTGCATTTTGTTACGGATGCAGAGTGCAGCCTATATCCAGGTCATGATGTAATCCAATATTGCTGTTCATCAGTAGTTTGGAGATTGTGTCCCAGGATCAGACTTGATTAAAGGCTAAGGCTGATTAGAGGTGAAGAGTAGCCGCGGCCCGCCTGGCCTGTCAATAGCTGTTAGCTTCACATCCAACAGCTACACCAATCACACCAAGAGTGGCTCATCTGGCCGCTCTCTGCTGAACTGTGAACTCTTCTCCTCTCCTCTCTTCTCTTCACTTGTTTTCTTCTCTTTGCTGCATAAAGTGAGTAATGAAAGAGGCCCAGATTACAATCACACTCTTCATTTTCTGCTCGGTCAACAGCTGTGCTTAGCCATCAAGCACATAATGAAACAATGTTACTGGAATAAGTCAGAGCAATATCAGAGTAATTCTAGCAACTGTTCAAACTGACCAAAAACTGTACCGGTACTTTTTTGTTATATAATATATATCATATTTATTTGATTCAGAATAGACAGTAAAGTTTTATAGCAGATGTTATAGGTCTGACAAAATCAGCTGTAAAACCATCATAAGTTACGAGACATAAGGAATTCATGAGATACCACAAATGCTCTTTTTATGTGTTTTGAGCCTTTACCTGCCTACTAATGAAGAATCGTACCAAATACATCTCTTTTGATAGCTCTTATCTGACAAATGTATCAGTGCTGTGGCTTGATAAAAACGCACATGTTTTACACATATTGGATTCGCCATTCATACATTAGTTTCATTAACATTGCCTTTAAATGCACATATCTGTTTATAACAGCAAACAGACCCAGACTTTTGACCAGAGGGATGGATGAATAACTTTATTATTGCAAAGGAAATGTTGTTAGGCAAATTGAAATGAATGCTACTCCTTATCTAAACAAATCTAAGGGCAAGTAGAGGATGCAGCTGAGTTATAGGCAAAAGATTTCTGCTGCTCTGTTCTTACGTATTTTACAACTTCGATTCATGTTGCACTTGCCAATCCAAATAGAGAAAATGTCTTGTTGTGTCTTCGCCAACACTATCAAGCTGCAATCAAAGTTAATCTCGGCTTCTTGCTGCTGTTGGATTGTCAGATCATGTAGAGTGAACGTCATACCTATTGCCTCATATGCCACAAGCACTTCCAGTTAATCTGTTTTCCGCGCCCTTGCATGGCACAGCAGGAACAAATGGAGCGCAGCCATAGGAAGCACCGCACTGACTTGGGTGTGTGACATGCTTGAATGTTGAATGAAATGTTCTGCAACTTATTTGTTAAGGTTCCTCCCTTTCAAATCGCATTTGTGTTGATGTGTCAGTGGCACTTCTAGGAATTGACACGTATATTCATTATCTAATACTTTTAAAGGAAACCACTCCTTAAGAGATGATAACTGCAGATGCCAAGAATAGTTTTTAAGTAGTTGACCTGGGCTCCTGAATAGTGCTGCTGTAATCGCTGGTATGCCAAGTATAAAGAAAATATCTTCCCACTGCTGAAAACTCTATCCCAACTCAATACTAAATCTCTTTTTTATTGTAATATTTTAGCCTTTTATTATTTGATCCTTTAGTCTGTTACTGTGGTGTTATTCATTTATCCATGTGTATGATGACTTTATCCCTCTAAAGTTATGATGGCTTAGTTATAGCGCTCTGATTTCAATAAGAACACCGCCTAGATTTTAATGAGTCTGGGGGCTAAATGCACTTCTAGACCGAGCCGACTCAAGAGTTTCCCTCTGGTGGTTTTAATCAAACAATTGCTGGGATTTGGGGTCACATTTCAATTCTATATAAAAAGGATAAAAAAAGACAGCTTGCCCATTACTGCAGCTGCAACCACACAGGCTTCCTATGCCCTCTAACCAACTGTCCAAAGGTCATTGTGAGCGTTTCTTTCCACCTGTTACTGCATCAGCTAACGACAAGGTCTCATGGGCTCGACTTAGGGAAAGGTTTATTTTGCACTACTTGCCCAGAAACCCGAGCCCTGAATTTTAAGTCCACAGAGTGAGGCTTTCAACCGAGAGCGGGCCAAAGAGTATCTACAGATTTCAAGCTCTGCGGAGGACCTCCAACACTTCCACTTCCCACTGGCCTCTATTGCGGTCA
This sequence comes from Pseudochaenichthys georgianus, assembly GCF_902827115.2. Taxonomy (NCBI): domain Eukaryota; kingdom Metazoa; phylum Chordata; class Actinopteri; order Perciformes; family Channichthyidae; genus Pseudochaenichthys; species Pseudochaenichthys georgianus. The sequence continues at coordinate 16,497,215 of NC_047514.1, read as the reverse complement.
ACTTGCATGGCAGTCTAATATAAGGTCATTGGTAAATATAGATAATTGAAATTGCAACACCCATTCTGGCCTCTGAAGAAGAGTGTTTATCACCTGTCCTTTTCATCTAGCATATATTCTTTGTTGGCCTATTTGAAAAGAAACTCTCACTAAATCATCATATCAGCATTCTTAAATGTAATATACTGACTTGAGTCTTCATTATAGCTATATATGAGGTTTTAGTGTACATCGCTTTTATATTGCATTTTGAATTTCCTTGGTATTATTAACCCTATTCAATTGCCATGCATTTCAATTGGCTGTGGAGATCAACACTCTCAAAAGTGCTGAGACCATGTGACACTTTTTATTTGCACAGTGGCAATACAGTCTTTAGTGCTCTTAATAACAGGCAATTTGCAAACCATTTTGGAATTATTTTCAGACCATTATCCATATTGTAAATCTAATTAGTTTAGCTTTAGTGGTGACCTCAGAGTGAGTGCTGTACTTGACTGATTAAATTCTTTATTTAATATAGTTTTAAATGAACATCTGTTAGACTTAAAACAGCGAATAATCAGCCAACAACAAGACAAGTTCAGAGGATACTCTAGCTAGCTCCATGGCAGTTTTAAAGATGCCTTGAGAAATCTCATCCATGGACAGTTCGCTCTGTAATGTTTAGAAGGCCGTCTAGCACACAGCCAGAGTGTGTTTTACATCAGGGAATAAGAGAGTGATACTGTGCGTGAACCTGGCAAGTAGTAACCTTTATGGTGGTATGAGAGGCAGTTGAAGTCAAACTCACACAGCCGTTTTTCATTCTTTTAACTTTTTCATCTTTCTAGCCAAGCTTCCTCTCTGGAGATTATGCTTTTCTCACCGTTGAAGTGAAACCTCTGTTGGAAAAAAACCCTGATCTAGCAAATAAAATCACCTGACATTTGTGAAGGAGACATTATACTGTCAGTTTTCTGAAAGCATTCCAGTCCAACAAAACAACATACCGTGAGTTTGATGACTGCTTAGCATGTGTAGTCACACACTTACGAGCATATCTCCTCTTTTTATTTGCAAAATGAGAAAGGTGGGAGAGGTGGGGAATTGGATTCCACCGACCCTGCTGTTCCTAGTCAGTGCGGCTGTAGACAGCTGGGCGCCCACTACAGTTAAGATCAGAGGCCTTGATAACCTGGGCCCTGATTTATGGAGAGCAAGAGGCCTCTGCAATCACCTAATGAGGAAGAGAACGCAGAGTGTTTACATGTTTATTAGATAGCCAAAACCAGCTGGGGACACTTTATTCCTCTCTTTCTCCTTCTCTCTGTCTTATAGTAGATTCAGAAATCTATCTATCTATTCATCGATCTAGTATATATATTTATATATCCATCTAAGTGGAATGTTTACATTTGTGTTAAGTATCTATCTATCTATATATACAGTATATATATATATCTATGTATCCATCTAAGTGGGATGTTAACATTTGTGTTAAGTATCTATCTATATATACAGTATATATATCTATATATCCATCTAAGTGGGATGTTTACATTTGTGTTAAGTATCTATCTATCTATATATACAGTATATATATCTATATATCCATCTAAGTGGGATTTTAACATTTGTGTTAAGTATCGTATTATTTATTTTCGGCAGCACACGTTGTTGGAGAGCATCTCTGTCCCAGTTTGTATGCTTTACACTGATCTTAAAAACAAGAAAGACCGTTGGATACCGAAATTGCAGAAGGAAATAAACTCCCTTTTTGATACTGTGGCCAATACATAGTGACCGGTAATTGAGATACACCCATGAGTGTTTAACAATGTATATCTGCTTATTTCCTAATCAGTCCGGCACAGGTTACGATCATCAGCAGACCCTATTGTCTGCGTCCAGCACAAAACTGCACCATGTACTTCACGTTCTCATTACAGAAGGTCATGGAAAGTGTCCTCAGTAGGGGCTCGTCTACCTCAGGGCCTTTTCTCAGCTGCAGCAGACTGGAACTTACATGCCACTGCAGCTTATTGGCTTCTTACTCGGCAACTTCAACATTTATAGTAAGTTTTATAACCCCCATAAACAAACAATTTACGGTATCTGCGCCTATCTTTGCGGTGGTAATTCTGTTGGTGTGTTTGTACATTTGCGTGTTTGTACATATGTAGACATTTTCACCGCTTTCTGGAAATCGGATTTTATAATCCACACTGCTGGTTAGGCTCTTAAAACTAAAAAAGAAGAACAAGTAGTGGTGAAGGCGGTTACTTGAGTCATGTATTATGACCTTTCTTTCAACAATGTTCTCTAGGTTATGGTGATAAATGATTCTATGCACACACAAACACAAGCACAACATAACACACTTTCACATCAGCATCTCTGGAATCTCTCACCACCTGGGAAAAACTCTTTGCTGTCCAAAAAAGTTAATGCACAACAGACCTCTCTCTCTCTCTCTCCATTTGGCCTTGTTAAACCTCTGCAAATCAAATCCGCTTTCCATCAGAGTTGTATAATTGTTGTTTTTGTTATAGGAACGCTGGGGCTTTCAGAGCTAGTCATTCAACTTGACAAGTCTCTGCTGCTGCTTGGTTCTTGTTGCCTGCTGCTGTGTTCTGGTGGAGAGCAGATTGTGTCAGAACCCCTGCTGGATCTACAGATCTACTGACTGTTTCTGATTGACCGGTAAGATCACAGTGTCCCCTGACAGATGGCCATTTAGGCTTTTGTCAAACTGGAACTTATAGGCTACCTCTTATCATTTGTGCAGCTGCCAGGATGTTTTTAACATTACTGGGAAATGTAGTACAGTAATAGCAATGGCATAGTGAAGTAGACTATAAACATGTAATTATGAAAAATCTAGTATGTCGTGGAAAAATGTAATTCAAAGTATTTTTAATTAATTTAATGTTCCATTTAAATGTCACAACAAAAGTAAAGTATAGTATGTCAAAAGAAAAAAAAATGTAAAAAATAAGATATGTCCCAATGCATAACATTTCTTAATATAGATTGAAAGCTATAGTATGCTATATTAAAAAAAAGTCATTAAAAAAACATAAAACAAACATAAATGCGTATCTGCTTTAGTAAAGACACATAGCTGATATCAAATATTCTCCCAACATTTTTTGTAAGAATGGCCCCTAAATTAGCTTTTCATGTTCTTCGGATGTGTGCTCTGCTTACATACAAAGCAGTATGAAGATCCACAATGTAAATCCTTGACCAGGCAGAGACATGGATTGTTGCCGACTGCCTTGAATTGTGAACCTGCGTGATACCTAAGAAGAAGAGATCAATTCCATTAGGAGTGTATTACTGTCACACTTTAATCAGCAACAGCTTTACACACCTCCTGATTTTACACAGCTACAGTAACACGCTGGAGGAGCTCAATCATAAGAGTCTGTCGTCTCAACTTCTATCTTCCCTGTCCTTTGCCCTCAGATGCCGACCGGTCGGCGCTCCTAACCGGCCCCGACAAATCACTCATTTTTATACAATTACCTCCCGCTCCCTTCCTGCACATGGCTGGGTGCAAGTGTCGCCCGTCTGCCTGCCATTGTGTGCTTATTTTAGGCCTATTATTTGCTCTAACAAATGTGCAATGGGCAGAGTCACTTTCACATTAATAGTTTGCACCCAGAGGGGAAGTCTTCCCCCTCATCATGGATCAAAGGTCTCCTCTATTGTATCTAACTTCCTGTTTCCCTTTTTAGCTACTGTGTGTTGTTTCTTCACACTCTCTCAACCACACGAGCAGTTCAGGGCTTCAGATTGAACACTGCTGTGAGCAACAAGGATGAGGAAGTGCCCTTTGACTTTTAGTCTTTGTGATTAGAAACGAGCCAACAGGTGATTTGTTGAACTATGAGCGAGATACAGGGAGATGCGTAAAGTAAGAGCGTTCTCTCTTGAAACCGCACAAATCCTCCGATGGGAGGAGATATCTGGATTCTATTGTTGAACTGTCAGCAGAGGTGTCTGAATCTGACAAAATGCTGCTTCACCTTTCTCCAGTTCAACTTCCACAGAGGGTAAATGTTAGAGGCTGAGCCGTTGAGATTACGGTGACCTTGATCTTCCAAAAATAAGCTTTTACAGAGTAGAATAGGCAGCTGTGCGCTCTTCTAATCTTACCAAATCATTACATAAACCTGTGCTAACTGTCGATGGTCGCTGTCTTATCTATATCCCCTCAAATGAGTTACTACTTTGCATGACTGATGTCACTTTGTGTCACAGGAAGCTGTACAGTGCAGCAGACTGGGACGACCCTGGTGTCACAAAGATAAACACATCACATCTCACCATTGTACTGTGAATAACCGACCCAACACATGTCTCCTATGAATCATAGGGACACGTTTGTCTGGGAGATAAAAGGCAATAAATAATCAGGCAGGGAAAGGTCACTGTAACTGTCGGAGTCAAGAAAACACACTTGGATGTAAAGGATTATTCCTCAGTATTCACAACATCAGGACAGGGTAGGAAACACAGGCAGTCAGACAATAATGGTTTGAGACTTACTTTAGCCAAATGTGTTATATTGTCAAGGACCTATTTCTTCAGTAATGGTATCATCCATTTCAATTTCTCAGTGACCTGTTTACAGCATGCTGCTTTTCCAAATGTTTCTGTCTAATGAGTAGTTAACTTAAGAGTGATGTAAGCGTGGCTAATGGATCATATCAAGAGGGGCCCTCTCTTTCAGGGACCTATCAATACCATCACTAGTTTCACCCAAGTTTTATCCTCTTAAAGAATCCGTTAATGGAAACTGTGGATAAACACACAGTCTGCAAACATGTCAAACCCAGACATTCATCTGTGTCCCTATAGTACAGAGATGTGATCTGCAGAACACACAGTAAAGAGCATGCTTCCTGATTCTGTCATAAACAAATGTCAGAAATAGGGGCAGAACTGAGAGTTGGAACATGGCTTGGCGAGGAGGCGTTTTTCGGAGCCCATGATCCTGTAATTAGGGCCACACAGAAGGTGAAAGGGATTGCTGATCGCTGTCGGGGTGACCTCTCGGTGCTGGGGGATGGAGGGTTAGAGTAACTGCGGCCAGTTCTGCGGCTATGGGAGTGTGTCATCCTCCGCTATGTGACGTGTCCATGCTAATGCAGAATGTCCCTGAGGGACAGCAAAGGGACAGAGCCCTGCAGACTTACAGAATGAGCGGTTTGCTCATGATACTTTAGGTCAAACATTCTCCTCCAAGCAAACAGGGCTGATGATTTCACAGAAACGGTGTAGAGAGCCACAGCACATGTTCAGCTATTGGAGATTAAGTATTTTTCCTTTTTGGTATATTTATGTTGTGTGTCACCATAGCATCACAAGTGATCATTGGTACATTCGTATATGTTGTTGCATTCAACAGATCCTATTGTAATTTTTTGTTTGTCATCATTTTATATGTAAATGTTATTGGCTTATTGAGTGCTGTTTGGGATTTATATATATATATATATATATATATATTACGTGTGTGTATATACTGTATATATATGTGGTTGGAAATATATTTGTTTGTTAAGACCATTGTAGGTACATGCATTGGAAAGTTGCAGGAGCTATGAATGCTGTGATACATTGCATTGGATATATGTGCAATTTATATGTTTGTATAAAATAAACATCAAATAAAGTTTTTTTGCCTACAAATGTAATTAAAGACCCTACGTTAGCTAAATTAACTATATAACATTAACCTGGAATTGTATTTCCTTGGCCCACTCAGTTGTCTCTGTTCTCGGCTTCCTGCTTCTTCAGCCTCTGTGCCGAAGCCTGCGTGTCTTTCTCTCTTACCATGATGGTTATAGCCACACGGGCATTGCCTGGAACGAGCACAGACAAATTGACTTTATCCTCTTTTGTAAAGTTCAGGGGTCTGACAGACGGACAGACACACACAGAAGGGGCGGAATATCTGTGAGCATCTGTATGTCAGGGAGTCATGAGGCATCTCATGGGGCATGTTTAGAGAGTACAGAGCGGGGTTGAGGGGCGTGGGGGTTAGTGCTGTGTGGAATGGAGCAGACTGAAGGGGGCAGGTCACTCTGCCTTCAGGCAGGTGGGGGTGGGCTCAGGAGTTAATTGGTAGTTTGTGGTTTGATCCTGAACATTGGTGACAAGTCTGTGTGGCCAGACCCAGTGAGCCCCGCTGCATATTCACTGTGTCGCAGGGCATCGCGACAACTGTCACAGCTCACCAAGGCACAGAGAAAGGAATAGAGGAAGGGGCAGTGAGGGGAGGAGAGATGAGATGAAGACAGAGTAAAGATAGATTCACTTTTTTGTATTCCTCATCTCACTTTTCTTTTCTTTTCCTGCTTACCGTATTATACCTTACAGCGATGTTTGGTTCGTTATGAATATGAACTATTCACTTGCCTGCTGAGAAAGGACAGCTATGGCCGGTTCAAAGCCAGCTTTAGTAAGTGGGAGAGGAGGAGAGCTGGAGCCAGAATGAGGCTCCATGGAAGCATGACGCTGGGGTGACTCAGTGAAGCCCTGCTTCTAATTGTGGCCCAGGGAACCCATTGTAGTCGGGGTGCGGGTCACCCCGGGTTACAAGGTTACACTGGCCCTCTTAAACCTGTTGTTGCCTGGCGCTCACATAACAATTACACCTCATAAATATGTACAGCTAGGGAGTGTGTGAGGCAGGACGGGGTCAGTTACTTTTCTGAACCCTGCCCTTTAAACTTGCCGTCACCTTGGTCCTGCTGCCGACTGCCTGTTAGGTTGTTCTCTCAGCCTGCGTGGCAATGCGAGACAAGCAGCTGTGTATTACTGGCTTCTCTGTTCGCTGGGTAGTTCTGTTTGCACCTCATTTTGCTTTTAAGCTGTGAATCACTGCTTATTGTACTTGCTTTGATGTGTTCCTAAGGAGCAAAAACCTTCTTTTGACTCTTCTATTATTTATGTGTATACAAATGATCTCTCCAACACACAAAACATACAGTTTATTTCAATGGCAGGGCACTAGCTCTTACACTGTTAATACTTTACTAACGTTTATTAAGTGGCAATGTTATTCTAGCACAGACATATTGCCAATGATTATAAACAAGTTCAATTATCTCGTGCAAGTCAGTATCACCTGCGGCAATACAAGTACAGTATACAAGAAGATTGCACTATTAGGAAGCAGATGCCCCAAAACAGCATTTGTTTACCTTAAACAAACAAATACCTCTAGTGGCCATTGTAATAATGATTCAAAGGTTTTAACGGTTACAGATTTGTTTGAGTTAGCAACTGTTCAATGCTGAGGGTGCTTCAGCAGTTTTATTGTGTTAAAGTTTTGTTTAGTTTTTCTGTCACATTCCCACCTCTCCTTATCCACATTGATATATCTTTTGGAAATGATTGCGAGCAGCTTTGGCTTTGCGGGTTTCATATTTTGTAGTTGTCTGTCTTGTCTGTTGGCGTGTTGATCTACCAAGTAAAAAAGGCACGATTAACCAGATAAAGAGAACCTCTGTAGCATAATCAAACAATTCTCAGTGTAAAGCTGTGTATTTATTGGTTTAATTACAAATACAGTGAATGCAAAAAAGAGTAAGAATTTAGAATCACAATAAAAAAAAAAAAGTGGGCAATATTTCATAAGGATCATGATTCAGCAGCCTCTCACAAAATCCATTGCCCCCTAATTCGGTCCAATATTATTATATCACTCTTTTGGATGGATTTCAATGTAAATATCAATGTTGTTATAGTTCAGAGGGGGAATCAGATGCTGTACATTAAGTTTTCTCTGGCTATGGCACTACTGTATGTGCATACATGTGGAGTTCAGTATGTGTAGATCTGGACCGCCTCTTTGTCATTAAGAGTGCGTCATGGGGATACAGGCAATAGAGAGCCCAGGGGAAAGCATCAAAACCTTTGTCAGGCTGATATTGTTTTAGAACGTATTTATCCAGCTTGAGGTTCATTACTCTCCCTCTCTCTCTCTCTCTCTCTCTGTCTCTCTCTCTCTCTCTCTCTCTCTCTCTCTCTCTCTCTCTCTCTCTCTCTCTCTCTCTCTCTCTCTTTCTTTCCTTTCCCTGCCAATTTCCCCCTTCTTTGGTTCCCAGCGACCTATGTGGGAACAATAGATGTACAATTAACGTGGGCAGGCACGGGAGAGCAATCGTTTGATGTTCCTGTTGAGTGGCCTCCTTGCTGAGGGTAGGAAAGCAATGTTTGCCTGTGCTCAGGCTTTACTGTGTGTTTTCCTTCTTTCTGAAGCATATTAGCTCCCATGATTATTAGAATTCAGGCCATAAATAAGCTGATGCCAGGTGCAATATGCCAGAAATAATGTTTACAAAGCCAAGGCCCTCATTACCTCCCCAAGGCCTAAAGTAGGAAGACAAGGAGTGGGAGGGAAAAAAGGAAAAATGCTTTTAGCCTCCTTTAAGCTCACTTTCATTCTGCTCTTCTTCACTCTCATTTCCTCATGTGCCATTCCTGTCCCACTTAGTGTGACGAGCAAGACAAAGCAATAGTCATGGTAATACCCTGTGGTATCAGTAGCAATACATATTAACCCCAGTAGATCCAGATGAAAATAAAAAGTAGTTGTGTCCTGCTCTGTAGTGCTTTTTGCTTATGTCAGGTTGGACATATTCTCATTCATGGTGAGGAAATTGGATATTTATAGCTTCCATTTCATCTAATCCATTGGATATTGAGTGAAAACAACACCAACACTAGGAGAGCATGCGAAATTAACATAGGCCACAGATTGTTGGACCTGGATAAAACCCAGGATCATTTTGGCCCGCCAGAGTATCCACTGAGCATTACAGTGTATCAAATCAGGATAATCAAATCAGCACGAATCAGAAGAGACAAGATCATAGTCTGCAGAAATAGTAGATAGAAAATGGCAGGAGATTGCCAGTGTCGGGACAATATGTGTGTATGTTATAATAAGCACTCACACTTGTATGCACACACACACAGAAAATAATAGCAAACATACTCGCATACACTTGAACACACACAAATCAAGAAACATACATGATGCACCCACTTTCAGCTCAGTGTTGGCAGGTGCTTGTTCTAAATGTAGTTGTGTTGTCAGTGTCTTTGATCAGTGGCGCTGCTGATGGAGGCTGCTGAAGGTTTTTAACAAAAGATGTGGGGAGAAGACAGACAGCATGTCACATAAAAGCTTGTTGCTTTATTGAGAAAGCAGGTTGGAGGAAGTGAATTCTGAAGTGTGAAGTAATGAGGACAAGGTTGAATCTTCTCAGCAAAAGCATAAGCAAATGTGGTGTGGTACAGCTGCTGACACAAAACACGACACATTCTCTATAACAAGTACACACAGGAACCAGAAGCCGATGGGTGATCGTTCCAGGTGTTTCCACTGAATAAACAATCTTATCGAAAATATGTTGATTAACGGTTTTTACAACAAAACAACTTTTTACAAGATACATATTGTCGCTTTCATAACGTTAAAGTGTACAATCGCAATTTCTTACAATCTAGAAGTACAACATTCCTTTACCTCGGAGAAAACATAGCAAGGAGGTCAGAGGCTGAATTGAAAAAGCACTGGAGAATATGTTTGTATTGAGACAACAGTTGGTTAGGGCAAACATTTGACATTTGGGACACACTTTCTCGCTGAGAGTGTATGAAATGACCTCAAAGCATACGATCAGCATCATCTTTAATATTCAACCGAGACACTCTTTTCCCAACCTTAAACAAATGATATGAGTCGCCAAATAAATAACCACGCAACATTTATAATGTTTTCTTTTCTTTTTTGCAGGTATTGTAGGAGAACAAAATAAATCTTCTGTCAGTGAGCAGTTTGCAGATAAAGCACTTCAGTATAAAGATTTGGTTTAATACCACCAAAATCCAAGGGGCAATGTGTTTGCAATGAACTAACTATTTGTGTTTGTATGTAATTTTCAGGACTATATTCTCTATTGTATAGCCAGAAACTGTACAATGTTAGCCCTCGACAAAGAGGAGAAGGATAACTTGGAAGGAGTTTTTCTTTTTCTGTTTTTCTTCCTTTTCTTCTACCATGTCTAAGTGTGTCTAAGACTTTCCATTTGGCTGTCACCTTCGATCTGCTTCTTATCTTCTGAGAACTCATCTAGTCTTCTTGGCAGCTAATGGACCCGGTGTGGAGGTGTGGCAATAAAATGGTGTATAGTCAGTGGGGTCATAGTGTCAGCATGGGGAGAACCTTACAGTGAGGGCTTTCAGAATTGCGGGTAATGTCGGGTAATATTGGGGGGTGAATGATAAAAATAACATCTCTAAATAAGGGTAGCAATTTCTGTCACAAAGATATTTAAGTATTTTAGCATGCAAACAATTAGATGTTGTGCATCAATCAGCTGCTTTAACTGAAGCTGATCTGTAACAAGGTTTTCCTCTTTATGTCAGTGTAAGGAGAAGAAGAGGTTTATACGCAGAGGTGTTGAAGCAGTGGCATGACAGATAAAGCTTTTTGCTTGGGTAAAGCAAAATACCTTGATAGACATTATTCTTATGGAAAGACAACATCGCCGAAGAGTGGTGAAATGTATTGGTGGCACCTAAACAAATTGGCAAGATAGAAAAACTTCAATCTACTCTGCATAGGATTTAATGAAACAGATACTACTCGTGGAATTGCTGGCAGCTGCACAGCACCATTTGCCGCTGAGAAGGAGAGCGAGGATAAATCAGAAGTCAAATGCCAATACGCCATCGGCCAAATCTCTCAACCTGATGAAACACAAGAATAATCAGATTTGGAGATGCTTTTTTTGGGGGGGGGGGGGGGGGGGGGGGGGGGGGGAGTTCTGGGGGAGTGGGAGTGTTGGGTGATGATATGAGCAGGATAGACAGAACAAGGAGTGATTTCCCCCCGACTGACTGACAGTCCTAAACAAGGCTGTTCTCTTGTGGGTGGTGGTGGGGGCGGGGGGGATCACGGGGTCTTGTCCCCCGACATGATCCCAGCAGCTTGGAGAGACAACATAGAGGAGAGATAAAATGTTCTTTGTGGGGCACTAAGGATGCGTTGGTTGATCTGTGGGTCAGATAAGGGGAGTGAAATTGAGAGTTTGACAGATGAATTAGTCTTGTTATATAATGTTCATTGTGCACAAGGTCAACTGAATGTGTGTCTGTGCACATTTAAGTTCCATTTCTAATGTATTTGTATTACTGCCTGCAACCACGGTGAGTAGATCTCTGTTTGGTTGTCCATGGTGACAAATGTGTGTATCTGTATCTACACCATAATGTCATAATTCAGTACTGTCAGAATTGTATGGCTGGATTAAAAAAGAATATCATGAACATCTCATGCAGTATCTGTCATAACTAGCAAACATGTCCAGTTACTGCAAAGCAAAAACCATCAAAAAGTAATACAAATCCTACAATGAAGATAAACAAAAGTAATTCCTTTAAAAAAAGACTAACGTATAAACTGATAAAATACATACATTGTATTTATAATTAAGGAAATGCATAACATAAACTAGCAATAAATCTCTCCGAATGCAAGTCTTTGAAGAAGTAAGCTGCCATTTATCTATGAACTATTAATTATGCCAAAAATAGTTCCACTTTTATTATTATTATTTGAAACAAAACATTTTCCAAATCATTCTTTATTATCTGAGTTAATAATTACCAAGTGATCACTGACTGTCACATCTTTGCTCCAACTTTTCACAATTTCTCTGAAATATTTTATTTTAACTCACTTTGATTTCTCTCCAATGTGTTTTGAGTGAAGGCTGTTGAACCTCATATCATCTTTGGATATCTTCGTAGTGATTGCACTTTTATTATTCCATGATTGGCCCTCTTTTGTTTTCACTGGAAACGAGCTCTCTATTTTAAGACTGTAATCATGCAAACACACTGGCCACAACGTCTCACTGTCAACGGGCCGGTTGTTTGTGCGACTCGTCGTGATCCATCCGCCTGTCTGAGTGAGAGAGCAGCGGTAGCAGCGCAGAGAGGGAGGGGGACAGCCGGCTACTGGCATGTGGAAAACACCGGTGCATTGGCTGTAAGGGACGTCAATTTCCTGGGGAAGATTTTTTTTGTTTTACGCAGTAGATCTTTGATATTGTATATTTTGTTCTGATCTTAGGGGCTTTTAAGTTAAGCATGAATTGTGTGTGTGAGTGTGAGTGTGAGTGTGTGTGTGTGTGTGTGTGTGTGTGTGTGTGTGTGTGTGTGTGTGTGTGTGTGTGTGTGTGTGTGTGTGTGTGTGTGTGTGTGTGTGTGTGTGTGTGTGTGTGTGTGTGTGTGTGTGTGTGTGTGTGTGTGTGTGTGTGTGTGTGTGTGTGTGTGTGTGTGTGTGTGTGTGTGTGTGTGTGTGTGTGTGTGTGTGTGTGTGTGTGTGTGTGTGTGTGTGTGTGTGTGTCAGCACCAGCGTACCAGACATACAGTGTACAGTATCATGCTGCAACAGCGCCATAGGCAGCACGCACACATCACTGTTTCCATGGAGCAGAGACAGCAGGCCTGAATCCGATAGAGTAAGATCATTTCAACTAACACTTTACCACCTTAACGACAGGCAAGTATGCTTTATTTCATTTATATTTTTTTAAAGAGTTAAAAAGCAATAATTACGCACTTAATTGTCTAGCTCAAATTAATCAGAACTTATTTGTTGCATGCACGCGCGGTGAAGAGGCCTTTATTATTTGCATCGTTATTCACTAATTATTAAAATGTACACTCATTCTGAAATGTCCTAAATGCCTTCATGTATTTAATCTAATTTTAAACTATGGCTGGGCTTGTAATGTCGGATAAGCCTAACACAATGTTTATTTTTACATTGCAAATGAAGAATTTCAACAAATCACCTGTAATTGTCCTTATTTTTTATTTCACTCGTAAAATATTTGAATGTAAAATTCAGTGCTGCATCCAACTATATAATATATATAATATAAGTATACTTCCAAATGGAGAAAAAAGTATGCATTTTTGTGTTAATTAGGTGTGAACATGTATATTTAATTTAAATGTTATTTTTGAGACGATTGTCCTTTAACGTAACATTTCAACACATTTAATTATGATTATTTTAAGATTTGTATTATTATTATTATTATTATTATTATTATTATTATTTGTTATTGTTGTAGCTATTGTATACTATCATTGTCATGCCGTGTGTCCTGCAGTTCCCTAGCGCCATGCAGTGGACGGAAACTATTTCCAATGCGGTTTCATTTTCCTCTCCTCACTGCCAGGAGGGATTTCTGCTCATTTGGTGAGATCCTTTGATACATCAGAGTTATAATTCCCTTATTCCACTTTAGGTTGGTAACACTAAATATATAAATCCATGCAATTATTTTTCATAAAAAATATGCTTTTTGACACTTTTGATCGCTGATTACAATTGTCAGATCGTTTTAAAATAGTGCCTCCGCTAAAAAAAAAAACTAAACGATTATCCTTTGCCTATAAAAGGGTCCAGATATATCTTGTCAAAAGCAAAATAAACTTTTGTTCCAGTCAACTTTGATGTCAAAAATCAAAAGCGTTTTAGCACCAAATCCGTTTCAGCAGGAAAGCCTAATAGCCTAATTGGGTCTATCAAGTCAAATTGATACAATAACATCCCCTCGCGCGGTTCAAAGAATGCCCAAAGAAAGCTGTGACACTTTTCTTTTTTTCCTGTAATGACCCCTGCAATTTTCATCCACCCGGACTCATTTGCCGTCGAGGGGCGGAAATATTACATGGGACCATTTGAGGATGATTTTTCTTTGAAACAGTTTTTCTCCAGGTCGCTCCTGAGGGGAGTTTGAAAACATGTCGGCCTTAATTAGCGCTCCAAACATCACACACGAGACCAGGATTGTGCCCTGTTTGTGATTTTCATAACAGAAATAGGAAAAAATATACCTTTTTATTTGTATTAATCCGTCATAAAGAGTGCACCATTTCTGGACACCACATCTAACGTACATTTACAAGACAATCTATTTTACCGTTGTTTTTTTTCGATTTCGTTTTATCTGTGTCTCTTTGTGAACTTTATTATTGTCTAATAAAAACTAAAACATTACAGTGTCCTGCCTAAATTGTTACTCCTAAAATTAGGCCTTTACCTGCCTGAAATCATAATGTTGTCTAATATATTAAATAGTGAGGTAAAAACAAAAATGGCAATAGTAAGAAAAAATATATATTCTTATCTTCTCAGTGTTTAATATTTCCTGCACGAAAAAATTAAAAACCAGAGCAATGTCGCTCGTTATTTCTGCCTTCCAAGGTAGTTTCCTTTCTTTCTATCTTTGTTTTAAACATGTCCATCAAGCTCAGTTTGCAGTTAAATATCATAATAATTGTTCTATTATTGTTGATCGAACGCTTTTTAATAAATACCTTTAAAAAGCAGATCTGACATATCAAAAAACCGTTTTAATATGAAGGGAGATTTTAGATCAATACATTCTCAGCAAAACACAATATATCAATATGACAATACCAGTGATATATCAGCTCACAATGAATCATGATTTGTGTTCTGTTGCACTTCTTTTGTCCCCCTAACAAAAAGATAGAAACAAATATGATTGTGCGTCATGGCCATTTCAATCACATTACATCAGTGATGATACCAGTCTATAATAGTAATAATTTACTCCAGTTGCCTATTAATCACCTTCCATTAGTCTATACCGGGCTTTCAGAGGGGTTCCTGCCCATGGTTCAGGATAAATTAGTCATCAAGCCAACCGCAAAGATACAATAAATAACTGCCTTTTGTTCCCGTGTGTACTTTTTCATTTAGGTTGAGAACACAGGCATCGATTAAAATATGTTTTCCCACCATCATGATTGGGGATGGTGTCCCATGAGATATGAAGGATGGTGCGGGTGGAGGGAAGGAAAGGAGAGAAGGGAGACTCATGTGCAACACTTTAAAGGAGGAGGGTTCTCCATCTTGCTTTGTCAGGGGGCCTGCTGACATGGGGAAACATCTGCTGTGTAGAAATAGAGACTGATGACTCAAATGATATGCAGTCAGAGGGTCTTCCAGCTTAATGTAATGGTGAAAATATGGATACAACCACATCCCTTCGACGCCTTACCCCAGAGTGTATTGACTCACAAAACACAAAATCAAATTTTTTTCTCATTTACACACTCTTACAAATCTGGGGGTGTTTGTGTTTTAGAATGACAGTTCAAAAGATAAGCTGGAACACCCCCTCGCCAAAGGGGATCCACTCATGTCAAAGTGTAGGCTACCTCACCTTGCGTGCTTGCTGGGACGACCACAACTTAACACATATCAGCAGGGTTGTTTGTTGTATGTCTCTAATAATCAGCCTCTCTGCCATTTGATCTGGCAGCTGAGAAGTCTGTCTCTGTCTGCTGCATGTTCCTTGTTGTGTTGGTCCACTTGAGTGAAAATGGAATTTGTAGGGGCACGTTTCACCTTTTGGTTAACTCTGCAACAGCTGCTTGTTGATGCTTTTTATGATTAGGACGTCTAAATTAGAACCAGAGAAAGCAAAGTAGGAGAAAGATAGACAGAAACTGCTTGAGAGGCCAAGCGAGGACCATTTCTGCCTACTACTTGTTCTAGTATTCATACACAGAGCCATTAAGCCTTTGTTTCAAAAAGATGAATGCTGTCGTTGTTATTGTAATGATAATCAGCATACACAGGGCTTATGGCACGAGGAGGCACACCGTTCCTTGATACTGTAGCTTGTCCGTTGTTGTGATGATCAAGGAAGACAGGAACAACATTGTGTTTAATAAAATGTCCCCACCATGTGTTGATTTACATACAGTTGTGGATCCTCCATGAAAGCTGAACAACAGGACAACGTGTGCTCATGTTCTCGGTTTCAGGCATGCCAGTAAATGTATCTTACCACAAGAAGCAGATTTTGAGAATATGCAAAGAGAGAAAGCTAATGTATTATTATTATTATTATTATTATTATTATTATTATGTGTTCCTCACTCCAATATCTATCTACTGACTGCAGGGTCTCACGATATAGCTTTGATTTGGAGCCCATTCTCCAATGTGACTTGAGTGGACTAGCTGAGCTAAGACACCATTTTCAGGAGATTGCAGAGTAAGGGCCTCTGACAAGACCTTTATTTATATGGCACTTGACTTTCTCTATCTCTCTCTGCTGTTTGGGGAAAAGAGAGCAAGAAGGGGAGAAAAAGAGAGTTTATTTACTGTTATTGATTGGGTTTTAGAGGATGAAAACCACTATGTGCAGGTCAAAACAAATAATAATAGTAAAAGCAGTTTGCAATAATGCCTTTAGTGACCCTTTAAAAGAAGAAAGTGTTCAAGTCTGGTGACTATAGACATCTTCCAAAAGGTTTTCTCATATCAGATACAACATGATGATCCAGTCCACGGGAAATTCTGCTATTTTTAATAATGAGTTAAAATATGATTCTTGTTTAGCAGAAACACATGAGGAAATAAACGTGTTTCCCTTTACAGGTGAAATGTAAACTTCACATGAGATTATATTAGCTAAATATTGCTCTCATAACTTTTAACCCCAATAGCTGTTCACATGTCTGTCAAGTGCGTGACTGTTTACGTGGGTGTGTGTCACTAGTGTGTGTAACAAAGACTTCCCGATGATAAATGTTACACATTTATTTTATTGGTCACAGTTGATTAAAAATAATTGCAGTGTCAAATTAATGATACATTGAAGGTACGGTTCAATCATAGCATTGGATATGTTTAAACTTGTATTATAGGCCTATGCAAACGCCTAGTTCATCTGTTGACTAACAACTCTCCCTTGTGGGCAGGGACGACATTGCACAAGTACGGAAAATAAAATCTTAAAAAGCACATTCACATATTGTTCTAGACAAGAGAGCCAGTATGAACTGGCTCTCTTGTCTAGAACAATAATATCTCACTCTTCCCCTTTGTTAGTTTCTCCTTTCCATATTTCATATAGACATATAAGGCTCTTTCTGAATATCTCATCACGAAGAATTAACAGATTGAATGTGTTATTTCCAAATACCAAAATATTATGACATACCTTTTTTTATTTTCATTTGGAATATTCAACAAAGTTCAAAACACCTTTTGGAAAATCTCTTCAAAATGTGATGTTTACATCATTGTACTCTTGATATTTCTTAGAAAGTAATGGTTAAACACAATACTATCTATCACCAAATGCGATACGGTTTGCCAATGGGCAGTTGATCTACAAATATTGTGGTTGCTATGTGACAGGAACAGCATGATGATGGCAAACTGCCACACATGCAGTTAATTATACATTATTGTTTTACCTGCGTGAGTGGCAGTTTACCATCAGCGTATGTGAGCTTCTGTGGTGCCACAGGTGTGCCGTAGGTGGGTGTTTTATAGCCGCTCAGCCAATCACGGCGTTCACGAACATCCTCTCAATAATTAGATCAAATAATGAATTCAATAATGGAACAATGACACTGGAGAGGACATGTTTTGCATCTCAGAGGCGTTGATAGGCCTCATCACGAAACCAAGGGGGGTTGGAGTGTCCAATAGCTTATTGGTTTTAAGAATCAACCATATTACTCAATTTGTCTATTTGTTTAATATTTAAAAAAAAGATGAACTATGCTAAGTACATTATTTAATCTGATTCAATAATTCAATTTAATTCTGAAAACAAGAGGCAAATCACAGATAGCGTCGATGCACACATTTAGTTTTTATCATATTACTATGTGTCTTTTAAGTACCATTAGTGCTTATTTATGTCAGTGATGTGATGTATTATGAACAGCTGTTACAAGCATCAGGGTTTGCGACTTTCAGCCTTTTAACAGACTCATTTGGAAAATATCACCAAGCCAAAACACATACATATTCTAAAGCTATCCACACATCCATCCATCCATCGCTTTGCATTTTGTTTTGCTGCAATCTAATGAACAGGCATACTATTGAATTAGATTGAATATAGTACTCAATATATGAAAGACATGCTTGCACTGTTTTAAAGATCATTTCTGTGACTCAATTATGAAGGCCATTGAATTACTGAATCAAGCATTTTCTCCTCAGCAGAACAGGGACATATCAAATAATTAGTCTTGTAGTAAATGAAATGGAAAGAGGAACTACATTTTCAAACTGAATTTTGAAACACACTTCCCAATATAAAGAAAAATTAACTACCTTGAAAACCCATATATCTTCTGATTCATCTAAATTGTTTGTATGTTGCTTTGGATAAAAGCATAACACAAACTATGATCTTTTAACTAAATTAAAGTTCTAAATGGAAATGAATTGGTGGGGGTTAAGATTAGTTAAATACTATAATGAGACAGTGAATACTGAAATGTTACTAACATATGACATGAATATTATTATTAACACTGAGTTATTTAGTTCACATTCGACCAGGAGACCCTTGAATATCTGTGCTACTGATTACAATTCATTCATTCCAGTTCATAAATAATAAACATGTTTAGCCATTGTACCATGATTCCCAAAATGAGTACACAACACCAGTCCACATCCTTGGTTTCCTTCTAGGTCTATGTTCCCCCTCAGCCTTCTTGGACTGCTTGTGGCATACACTCATCAAGGGGATTAACGTCCTTCAAACTTTTATATCCGACATAAATGACAGATTGTTTTCTCTCTTGCGTTTTGATGTGTGCACGAGAGGGGCACAGAGGGACGGCTTTGAAGTCGGCAGAGCTTTTATCTCCCTCTATTTACATTGGCTAAAGTGTTAAGTGGAGTTCTCGTTTGGCTTAAAGGATGTAATACCCTGCAATGAGAGATTTACAGGAAGGGGAATTGCAAACTCTCTGGGCTCCTTTCTGTGGCCCCCTTCTAACAAAAACTATTTATGCAAATGCAGAGGCTGTGGATGGAAAGCACTCCCAGACAAAATCAGATGTTTCAGAACAGGCTGCCGTGCTGAGTTGGCAGATGTTCTGTCGCTTCAGCAGGGACCCTTTAAACAAAAGCTGTTGATGGCTCTCTGCGCTGAGTGTAAGCCAAGAGCTGCATTTCCTCGGAGCCATCTGGAAGATGGCAGAGTATTTATTTGGCTGGAGCTGGCCTTGCACAGGAGCCACGGGAAATTGAGGGCACTAATTGAAACGATACTAATGACCCAATAATGGCCACTGACCGCCTCTAATAATATAATTGTCTTCCCATCAATAAAATACAGATCAACTGATAGACACATTTTAAATGGGGGGATATGTTGTATACATTTTAAAAAGCCTGATCACCCAATTATGGTAAATAAAACATCTGTTTGATTTTGGAAGTGTTGTGTTACATTGTAACAGCAAAATGCTTTTTCATTAATTTCACTATATCGGGCTATTGGCAACAGTCTTTAGGTGATAGTTTATCATCTTATGAGGAAATATAGCTTCCGACAATAAAAACATGTAAAATATCAAATGGAGTAACCAGTTATAATGACATGTGAGTCACTTTATAATGTCTCTACTAATGTTGACTTAAGGTTGGAGAATGATTTATGTTGAATTTTGATTCAACATAAATCACACTAAGACAAAAATACAAGTAAGAAAATTAGGATAGTTAAATCACCTCACTAAAAATCAACATCATTTAAAATCGAATCACCCATAGAGTAAATATTTAATCAACACTTACAGTATAATGAATCCTTTGGAAAAAGACACCCAACTGCACTAAAAGTTACATAGCATAACTCTAGGGCCACAGCGAATTAGATGGAGGCTTTGATGCAAACATAATGCCATTTCATATTTCTATCAAATCCATTTGAAATGAGAAAATACACTGTTGCAATCAAACCTGTGACTCAAGACTGACTTGGAGAACACACCTCCCAAACCTGTTTGTACATGGCTCTCAGTGTATTTATCTGCCACAATAACACTTAATTGTGCCAAACCTGGTGACGGTTGAACCTCCCAAACCCACAGCTCTCACATCAGATGGTGATGACCCTGACCCGTACCACCCACAGCTCAGAGTTGAACCCTCGCTGACCTGGCTGGCATATCAGAGGTCAGGCTGATAGGACCTACCACGTAGTCCACCCCCCATGATCACTGCCATGACAGATACCAGACAGTGTGTGTGTGCTGTGTGTCCCTTTTCCTCTCTCTTTGAAGTTTCGAAAAATCGGCAGTGTTAGCACCGTCTACAAAGCGGTGTGAAGCTACAGCCCCCAGCTGCCTCCACTTCAGTGGGAGATGGCATGTCAAAACAGCACATGGCTCTGCCCTGCCAGAGTCACGCCTGCAAGTGGAGCACTCTCACGGGTCATCTGGAGCGACACAACAGCCACAATCATTCACACACCTCTGCTCTGTTTTCATTAGAGGACAGGATTTGCATTTATAAAAAATTAGAGGCAGGCATGTTACTGCGTGTGAAGTAGGAGTACCTAATACACTGTTTTGGTGAGTTTTGAAGTGTTTCTCTCTTCAAATTAATGAATTTTGCAGAATTTCCAAGTGCGACTGTGAGTGAGGAAGCACTTCAGCTTTTATGTTGTAAATATACTAATACAATAGTGACTTTGTTATTGTAAATTAAAGTTATAGGCATCAAGCTGTAGAATCTGTAGATCGGGTCCATTCTAAAAACACTTCCATGCATTACATGTCACATTTCAGTTATAAGTGGCTATTTTGGGACATTCTGTTTTATGATAGTAAGCCTGAAATTAAGTGTTTAGTCAACCTCTTAGCTCTCTTAAGAGGGCTTTTTCGAACAACCTTGTTGTCTCTCACAGTTGGCAGAAAAACAACGTAAAACGTCATTGACTTGTAATTGTGTTTGCGCTAATGCTATGTCAATCCAGAGCCTGGTCTCCTTTGTCCAGTCTGTAGGGCATTTGGCTGCAGCAATACACTTGGCAAGCAAGATAACAGGTGAATGGCCATGGCCTAATAGGCCATCTGTGGAAAACACATTGCAGTCAATTAAGAGTCCACTGCCTCCAGTTGTGGCCATTAGAAAGCCCCACTTTGACAAGTGACTCTTCAGTGGCTTTTACTCTGCCCACTCCTTTTCATACACGCTGTCCTCGAGCTGCCCAGTCCCTCACAGACTGTCCTTTTGTCTAGTTCCGTTGTCCACTAGGCTTTTTTCTAGGTTCTATCAAAATGCAGTTTTCCACTCAAGGATTTGATGTGACCATGATGGTCAAACAGAGCCTCCTTCACTACCTATTTATCTCTGCTGTCCTGCTCATTTTATTTCCCCCACTGCACCACACAAAAGAAACATAGCTCTTCCTTCCTCTGGAGAGGACATACTTGAGAATAATAACATACACACAATAAACTAATTTAGTCCATAACATTTAGCCTTTACTATTTTTCACATGCACCCACGCACACATACACACAAAAGGGGACATATGTTAATCTTAATATTTATTCACATTATGATTATATATATATATATATTTTTTATTCAAATCAATAATAAATATGTCTAATAAATCAAAAAACTAGTGTGCTCAACTCATATTTGTTAATTTCATCAAATATAAAGTGTGTTAGATGACACTAAGAGCACTAAGGGGAGTGTGCTGAGAATGTAGACACCATTTTAAATTGCAGAACTGAGAACAGTTCACTATAATAAAGCTCATTAGGTTATACAAATAAGAAAAAAATCGCTCTTTGGGTCTTCAACATGTGTCTACCATTCATATAGTAGTTCCAGACTTGAGACCAAGTTGAGACTTCTTTTATTTTCTGAGAGTGAGTTGCTCCTGTTCACAAATATCCATTGATGTTTAAGCTATGAAAAAACATACTGACATTTTTTATTTAAGTAGTATTTCCCTGCGGTGGACTCTCATCATTTCAGACTGATTTCAAAATCATGCGAAAGCTAAGACGTGACAGAGTACATATTTATCCGAATATATGAAATCAAACATGTCACTGTGGCGTAGGCGTTTCCGCAGCCTTCAGTTGGCTTTATTTCGAGTACAGTACGACACTAATGTGGCACTCCTTGTTCTTTGGGCTTATTGCCATTTCCTTAGCAGGTTTGTTTTATTTTTTTACCCAGACCTAGGCCAGCTGATATGGCTAAGTGCAGGAAAGGCTTTTTCTTTATGTGATACAAGTCAACCTGCTTTATGCCAATTTGTGTCTGTGCTTTCCAAAGCAATTTAATCAGCTCTTATGTTTGCACGACTGAGCCCAACACATCTCATAAGACCTTCCTGTTGAACAGGAGGGAAAACAGCCCGGTGGTATTCACTCCACAGCATCATTCACTATTTCTTTGATTGGCTTCTAAGAACCAGTCAGTAAACATTGCTTTTATTCAAAGGTGAGGCTATCATCTCATCTTCACCTTCAGCCTCATTCACAATGCCAGAAGTAATGCTTATGGTTATGCAAAAGCCTTATATGTAATCTTTTTGAATGTTGTAAGATGTAGCAACGTTTCCCACCTCTCCACAGGGCAGTGTGTTCTAGTTCCTGCTGCACACTGTATTCACATCGTTTCACCTTCCAACTCTCAAGCTCCATCGTTTACTTTTTCAAACGAAGATATGAAGCATCATAAATCTAATTGCTACAGGAACGAATTTGCTCAAAACATAAAATACTGTAAATATTCAACTGGATTTGGGTGAATATATATTTTAATTTGCCCTTCTACTTTGCAAATTGATTATTACAAGCAGTGTATTCAGATTGTTGACTTCAATACAACTAGCAATACCTCATTGTATTGAATTCACAATTTAAAAGTAAAGAATTCTAAGCAATTAATAAATGTTATAACTCTTTACGTCAATTCAATTCAAAGATCAAGTAGCTGTAAAAAATGTAGTGCAGTAAAAAAAAGAAATTGTCTCTAAAATGTTTTATAGAAGTACAAGCTGTACCCAAGCTGTTCCTGCAATAACATGTGGTGGTTTACAATATTTTGGATTAAAAGAGAACATTGAACACAGCATCATTTTCAAGAGTTTTAATAATTTACTACAAAAGAGTGTAAAAGTAACAGACGTCTCCCACTGAAGTGGATCTGTCAATATTCAAAGTGATGACAGATGTAACAAATGTTTGCAAACTTGCCCACCTCTGTTCATTTGCGTACACTTACTTGGCAATTCAACCTCTTGGCTTTAATTAAATGAGTTTTGCACTGTATACTGTATATCAAAAAAGCTCACAGCAAAAAAATACTTTGATATGAATCACTTGAAAGTAAACCAACCAGCATGAAATGTACAGCTTTAAGAAAATAAAAATAAAAACACAGCTGAAAAGTGTATATACAAACATGCTAGGAGTGGAGCTCAGACAGGCCTTTCTAATGCTTCGCTTGACATCATTTAGTAGCGCCAATGAAATAAAGCATCATTCTTAAATATTTTTAATAACCTTGCAATATTCAAAAACCATGGTCTTCTATTGCCTATTTCAAGTTTTTTAGCAGAAGAGGAACACTTTATAAATATAGAGTTTATTGTATCTTCTGCATCAATTAGTTTAATTTAAACTCATTAAATAAAAAGGTAACATTTTCAATATCTGTAGAAAATAAAAACAACAACTTAAATGTTCATAACTGTGTCCACTTTTAAAGAGATGGTTGTTTCCATCACCCTTATCATTAAGTGCCTGCTTGGAAGAGGTAATATATATTTATATACACATTTATATATTTATATATCAAATTCTATGACATGATATAATTTGTATAAATATGGCATCTTTACAATTGCATTAACATGACAATTTTTTTTCTGATCCCAAGACAATTAACAGTCAATTAGGAAATGCCTTGTTTAAGTTTCTCATTTTCTTGTTTTAAATATAAAAAATAAGTCTCAATTATTTGCAAATGTATGTCTTACATCATAAACAACACCTCTGTCCTAACTGGTCAAATATGTTCCATTGTGTTCATATCTACAACACTCTGGAAGGTGAGGAAAAAGTGCCATTATCAAATGCTCCTCCCTTTGGAGTAAATGAGGACCTTTCGCCCCTCAAAAGTTTCATTGACCCACTGCAAGTCCCAAAAAGCTCAAGAGTGCAGTTCTATACAAAAATGTAAAAGCATTTTTGATGAAAAAAAGCCATGTGTGTGTGATGTCATGCCACTTTGCTGGTTGTACAATACGAAGTTATGTGGCTCTGCACGGATGCCACTTTTCACAAGTGAAGGTGTACAAAAAAAAAAAACTTGTAGAAAGCTTCTCTGTAAATGTCAGATGCTTCAAATGCCACTAAGAGGTGTGGGACGTAATGCTTTTTGATCAGAAGAAATGTAACATTGTGATATGTCAATAAAATGGACACTTTTTGTTGGATCCATCGGTTTCCCCCCTCAAAAAGCACCATAATGGACCAGTTGTGAAGGCTCAAGCTGTAATGGGTTTGCAGGCTGTCACGATTCACAAGTGACAGTTAGTTATTGTTCAGAGCTTTTCACTTTTCCTATTCAATACATTCCAGGCATGGGAGAGTACTTTCTGCCCTGTCCTTATCCCCATTGGGCCTATAAATCCATGTCTACCCGAAACAACAGAAGAGCTCTGGTGCTCTCTGGTGCCCAGAAGGAGGAAGCGTAGGCACAGAGGAAGTGAAGGGAACACCTGTTTCCTTAGAGCTGTCCGTTGAGTCTCACGCTGCTAAAGCATGTTCAGGATGGCATTGTATATCTGGACCAGTACAGCCAGGTGGACGGGCAGGCAGGACTGGCGGTCCTGGGAGGCAGGGGTACACGTCAGCCAGGACAGAGCGTTGTACTGCTCCAATACAAACCTGGGGTTAAGAAAATACAACAAATTAGCAATGATAATTTATTTAAAAAATGGTCATAATTATTTTATTTATACAGCACTTTTCAAAACAGCGTCACAAAGTGCTTTACATGGATTAAGAACAGGATGTTCAGGCAACAAAGCATGTGGTCAAAATTCCCCAAAACCCACCCAATACAACATACAGACATTGCAGCAGTAATACAAAAAGTATAAGTAAAACAAATAGAACATGGATTTAGAGTAAAACAGAGCAGTGTCATCATTAGTTAAACGCTTGAGACATTCTGAAACAATTTTAATGCTGTTCTAGTAAATCCATCCAGTAAATCTACTTTTATTTCCTATAGTGTGCACTAAAATAAATTGTCACTGTCAATATTGAAAGCAAATATTTATTAAGTATTAATTTAACATATATTACCACATATAATGGCTCACAATTATTTTTATTTTTAATGTATTTATATTGATACATTATAAATGACAGATTGAGATTTAATCAAGACAATTTAAACAACAAATAGACGTGTTTGCACTGTTGTCATATCTTATCAGTTATGATGTATTTCATTGCAAATAATAAGATGTAGATTTTTACTCAGAAATAAATATTAATATATATTAAAAAACAACAGTATTTAATGTCAATATTTACATTTGTGTTACTTTAGCTGAATGGTACACTTACTTATAAACACAGACATTTTTAAATAAATCTAAAAAAGTTGTATTAACTACTTAAATAAGACAACTGGCCGCAGGCTTTGAAGGGTTCATCCTGTTTTGTACTCACCCTCAAATATATTCCTATAGCAGAAGATAATGAAGTGGAAAGGGACAACATGTCATTTACCTGAGCACATCAGAGGTGGTCTTTGAGTCTAAGGGGTGAGGGGTCCTCTTTGTCTTGTCTGACACCAGCTCATCAGGCTGGGCTATGGATATGTGGTGGTGGAGGGAGGCCTGGAGAAAAGGAAAAGAGTGAAAAATGTCAAATGTTGAAGCATCCCTGGCTACACCGTATGCATTCTTAATGTTATAGCACATAGTTAAAGCTTTTTTCCTTTGTATTTCTTCTTGCACCCACAGGCAAAGCATACAGAGTTGTGGTTACCTTGAGGAAGAGTGGACACTGGCTCTCAGCCTGCGTACAGGAGGCCCAGAACCAGTGAGGGAGTCCATTGGCTTGTGCAGTGGAGACGTAGTAGCCCAGAGCTAGCGGCTGCTGCTTCAGCTCCTCTGGAGGACTGTCCCTGGACATCAGGCGCTCTCCCTGGCTCTTTACAAACACAGGAGAAGGCCACTTATTAATTACAAACCTTCATGGTGATCCTTTCTAATCCTTTGCACTGGCATGACTGGTGTGTTCTCCTTTAACAATAATAAAAACATGTCATTTTCAAGGCAATGCAAAAAGCATGAAAAGAGGACTGCTGAAACTCTTAACAAAAAAAGAGCTCCTCATGATATACTGTGGTTCAGCAAATGCCCTTATTGTTTTGTTTCCGATGCTTTTCGTTGTGCTTGAATGCAATCCTTGTAATTAAAAGAGAGTACACTACAGAAAATGTGAATGTTATACTGGTTTTAACAAACACTTATTTTATATACTCAAGCTTTTATTCACATTGAGTCAAACTTGTTTCAAGACAACATATATATTTACATGTTTTGCCCGTAGGTCAATGGTGACATGACATACAACCTCCGTATCAAGTTACTATAGCGTGTTATTGTTCAGCTACACACTGTTCCCACAGTTTGTCGGAACTGAAGGAAATGTTCTGTCAACATGTCTCTTCTGCTGTGCCTCCAAGACAAATTCCTATGTATCTATTATACCTGGCAAAACTGTAATTCTGATTATTGTTTGATAATATGAAGTGTTGAGTGTCAGTCTGCAGAGAAGAAGCTCCCATGCCTCAAAGTACAGAATCACATCTGAACCTGAAGAGGTATGCATCATGTTTCCAATACAACATTTCTGTAATAAACAGTTGTACATAGCAATTAAAATGCTTTTTATATGGTTTATGATTCACTCTGTAGGTCATATAGGGCTACAACAACCGGTTTAGGTATATCAAGGTCACAGATGATATGTTTGCTATGTGTGTGTGTTCTGATCACACCCTGTATTTCACTTATATCCTGAGTCAATGCAGTCTTCTTTCTTTCTTCAAAACAATGTATAAGTAGAAATGTGTATATCACTGTGCTTTTGTCTTTTACTGTACTACTGCTCACACTCCTGTAGGATGACTTCCTTCCACTGGCCCATGACTCACCTTGGTGTGCTGGAAATTTGATCCCATTCCCATCCCAGACGGAGACCCCGGCGAGGGCACAGGGGAGGTGTTGGGGGACGGGTGGAGGTTCCCTGTGATCAGCATCATGTCATGGCCAATGTCGTTCTCCAGCTCATCAGGGAAAGGCAGATCGAACATATCATCTGGGGGGGGAAACGAATGATGTTAGCACAGCCCTTATCAACCGAAACTCTAGTAATAAACATGACACATCTCCACTTTGAGGTCCTTTCCAACCAGCACATTTAATATTCAAACAAAGTGGCACAATGAAGTCCATAACAAGGAAAAGCCATCTGTGACTGGGTAGAGATGTTTTAGCACTAAGATAAGATAAGATAAGATAAGATGAACCTTTATTAATCCCCGAGGGGAAATTCAGTTGTACAAAAGCAGCAACAGGGTAAGCGTGAAAAATAGTACAGCAAAGATTCACACAGATCAATAAAATCTAAAATCTAAAATAAATAACATAAAATCAAGGAAATAATGATAATAATAATAAAAGACTATAAAAATAGGAGATATAAAAAAAAAATAATATTAAATCCACTAAAACGTAAAGGTAGTGGGGGAAAAGCTAGAAACTAGAGTAGCTAGAAAGATGCCACCTGTTGGTACAAAATATTAAATCTGAACCATTTTAAACAAGGTTAGAGTTGTATTTATGTGTCCTGACTAGGCATGTGACAATATAAAACATTCATGTTGTGATTATCCTGGTCAAAATAATACAAATGTTATTATCCTGGTAATCATCAAAGTATGCTTAAAACTTAAGATGGCAGCTACAGTAGAGATAGTGGAATCCTTTTGACTCACATGTTGCTATCTTACATTTTCTAAATTCAATTTCAGATAGGACAAATCTCTTTTTTAGTGAACATCAGAAAAGCTTTAATTAGGTCATCATTAACCATAAGGTCCCCTTGTCACTAAATGATGAATACATTACAAACAAATTGCTAGATTGTGTGAGTCTTTTCTTTCTAACATAACCAGAATCCATTTTTAATAGCAAGGAGGAAAGATTTCCAAGTCACTTATGTGTCACTCAATATGTTATTTTGATAATTCATCATCATTAACAGGAGTGCTTTCCTCCTATATTTGACTTACTCTAGCCTTAAGTAATCGTGTGATTAATTAAATGATGAGTGTTTTCCTGCTAGTTGTTACCATTATTGTCCTCCGTGGGGTAGGAGCTGGGGGCCAGCTGGGTAGTGGCAGAGGTTGGAAAGACGAGGATGTGTGTACAGGAAGCATCCTGAGGCGTGTTCAGCTGGGAGGTCTGCAGGTTCAGAGCAGTACTGCGGCCGAACACTGAGCCCATGGTGACTGCATCTGGACACAAAGAGAAACACAGCACAGGGGTATGTTAATACAAGGGATACCAAACATTTGTGTGAAATAAAATGGACCACGACTACTGCTTTTTCTATTTCTTGCTGCAACTCATTTACAGTTGTTTCTTGTTCGCACTATTTAGCGCAACAATCTTGGACCTTATCGGTTTTTCAAACATTGTATCACATTAACTGTATTTCTTGACTATATTATTAACAATTTCGATAAACAACATTCTGGCTTTTTTCAACATACTAATTATGACATCCTTTCTTTATTTTAGACATGGTAAACTATGACCTGCTGTACAAACTGTACCTGGGTTTTTCGGATATTTTTGATGTACTCTCCCCTATGTCGTTTTAAAATATTTTTTGACATTCTGTTATTTAACTTTTTTCTACATACTATGTCGCTTTTTCTGACATTTTCGCTTTTTTATACTATGTATATTTTATTTCTTTTTCGGCATACTATACTATATCCCTTTTTCTGAAATCTTGAAAAAAAATCCTGAAAAAAATTGTCGACATGATATTATTTGACATTTTTCAACATACTACATTGTGTCGCTTTTTCTGATATTTTCGACATACTATACTATAGTCGTTTATTTTGGAAATGTTCAAGTAAGTATACTATGACTACTGCTATACTACTATTAACGCATTGTTGAAGATGTATACAAGGCTGATAACGTAAAGGCGTTGGCCTACTTGCTGTGGCTGATCCCTGGACACCCGGACTCAATTTCAACCCTGCCCATCATTTATGTTGTAGTTTTAGAAAGTGTACAGGCTACTAACCAGGCATGATCACAAAGGAACCTTGTGGCTCCATGGCTACCAGGCAGGCACTGAGGATACTGGGGGAGTCAGCAGCTGAGATCCCACACATGCGACAAGCCTCCTTCAGCTGGCGCCCAATCGAATGGAGGGAATGCTCCCCAAGGAGTGAGCTCCAGTCTGGTTCAGAGAGAGGAAGAGAGATGCATAAAACAGAAGGAGAGAGACATATGAACTAGTCTTTAAATGGATCATTCTCTAATTATTCAAAGCTCTTAAATAATTATTGGGGGAAAAGAAAGGAGAACAAATAAAATAAGAACGATACAAAAACAGATGTGTGTAAAACAGTGTAAATGAAGTCTGCTTTACATGTATGAAGTGTATGTCATAATATTATGGTATCATGGTCATAGTTAATGTTGAATAAATGTCCCTACTTACTGCTTTGTCTTCGCTTGAAGCAGAGACATCTCCCCAAATGAACATTCACTTATTTGTTTTTGTTAATATATGCACTCAGAAACAAATTATAGTGATCTTAAAGTAATGTTTTATCCAAATAAGAAAATAAATCCAAATGATATCTTTCCTCAAACAAGTACTTAATATTCCCCTTGAACATGGCTTAAGTGTTTTTCATGTGTTTCAAGACAAGCCTGGCTTCTTTTAAAACAGACGTCACTCACCTTTCAGCTCCCCGTGACCCAGTCTTCCTAATCGACCAATCACAATCCTCCATGGCATTGAGGTCATTTGGATGATCCCAATACACCATTCCCACAACTTCTGTAGTCCCATCTTTCTGGCTGAAACCTTGGGACGTCGCGCTCTGGATTGAAGAAAGAAACAATGAAATACGTAGAGATATCACAAACAAAAGCAGAAAATAATATTTTAAAAAACTGAGTACAGAAGTAACCAATTTTCTCACCTGTTGGGTACATCAATGTTGATAATGCTAGTCTCTAGGAGCTCCCCCTGCTGGTCGGTGCAGGAAACAAGGATCCAGCGCTGGTCGTGTGATAAGCAGTATCCAACAAAGAGCACATTATATTTGGGAGGGATCTCTGCCCATATCTCCCCTTGTTCTGGCAGCTTGGCGCGGGTCGGACCAAGGATGAAGGGGGGGGTGTACAGCTGCAGTGGGCTGGGATGCTGGAGCAGGAAATTACATTTCAAGTAAGAAGTGTGAATTAATATCAGGAGCAAGTATATAATAATCAGTCTGGAAAGTTGATTAATTTATTTGCCTACCTCTGGACTCTTGAGTACAGAATTGACAGTGGAAATGGGTCCAAAGCCGGTCAGGGACTTTATGTATGTTTGTTGGGGCAGCAGACGTCTGCATTGGGAGTAACAGGAGAAGGACAAGGAGCGCAGATGCTGCAGGTAGAAATGACTCTCCCCACTGGCCGGCTGGAGAAGGTACTGGCATGGCACCACCTAGGTTAGACAAATGAAGATAGAAAGAAACGTTGATGATGACAGGAGTGGGAGTGTTCTGTTTAATTCTGTAACTCTGAGTATCTCCCTACCTGTAGCACCAGGGCCGGTCTCATGGTCTCAGGCAGAGTCTGCAGCATATCTGTGTAGCAGCGAAGAAGCCCTAGTAGCCAAATGCTACTGGAATCCACCTCGTCGCCCTCTTCGTCCTCTCCCACTTCATTTCTCGCTCCACTTGAGCTGAGAAAAGCATCCACTATGTATATAACAATAGCTGGTGGGTTGGCGCAGCTGTCGATTGAGTCGGGCGCAGTGGGGATGCCGATTCCGGACTGCTCAGCAGTGCTAAAAGAGAGCAAAAGAAAAAAGAAGTTGTATATTTATTGTACTAGTGAGGCTACATTTGAGTTGAGTTGTTTTCCTCAATAAGTCTCACAGTTCAGGGATTTCTGCTGGTGTGTTGGCTGGTGGTGTGGCACTGGAAGGCGCTTTAGAGTCGCTGCTTGCTCCTTGGGTTGTTTCCCCCGTTTGATTTGAGGTTACTGCAGTCGGGGCAGAAGTGTTTCCTGACCCAGCAGTGCCTGGAGCTTGTCCTCCATCAGGGCCCCAAGCTTCAGGCTGCGCTGAAGAGGCAGGCTGGGCTGAGGATGTGGGGTTTGAGGGAGGCTCGACTTTGGGGGGCAAAAAAAGGCTGCTGTCCAAATGCAGTCCTGACAGCTGGGGACCTGCAAGAACAGAAAAAAACACACTTACTACATAATATTAATAATGTATCCATATTTGCTGTAAGCATCAAATACACCAAGAAACCCTGTAGAATCATGATCTCTCCATTCTCTTTTACTCATACGCACCTTTCCTTCATCAGGGATTTGAATTTCTAAGACAAAAGTTATTTCAGCTCTTATAAGTATTTTGAGAGCACTCTCTACCAATCTACCAAACTAGGTCTGTGAGCCTATAAATAACACAACAGGACCTACTTTCTTGACGGACACAGTCTCACCATCAGTCATGATTACAGAGACATTCATTTACCTCAGAACGTCTTCCCTAGGCTGTCACACCACTGTAGGTATTATCTGAATCCGCCCCAGAAATAAGCCACCCTCTAAGTGGTGGTATGGGGTGAGTAAATATTCTCACCAAGTTGCTGCTTGCAGGCATATGCATAAAGTTTAAGTTTGCTGAGGTTGTCCGAGTGCTGCTGTCCCGCCCAGGGTCCCGTCACCCACTGGTCCACGTCCAGCTCCTCCAGCTTTTCGGGCTCCACTTCCTCCCCCACTAGCACAAGACCATCCCTGGACACTCTGGTTAGAGGACGGTGCTTCCCCAGGCGGCACGTCTGGAAACAGAGTCAAGGCTTATGTTTATTCTCTGATTAGAAACACTTATCAATATGTGTTGGAAAACTACAATGCTTCCAATTCAGAATCCAATCACTTACCTCGTAAACAGCGCTGAGCTCCTGGAAGAAGGCCCGGGCTGCAGTCAGCAGAGAAGGACTATTGGGACACAGAACCAAATACGCCACATCCCGCTGCCCACCATAAGGCTCCAGCAGCAGCTTCTCCCAAAAAGGTAATGCCAAAGGGGACAATGCCAAGAAGTCCCTCTCCCGGTCATAGCCCAGTAACACTGTAGGGATGGGCAAGGGCTCCGGGGACTCCTCCGAACCTTAGACAAATAGAAATAGTACCCTGTTTAGTTGGCTCTGTGCATAATATCACAGGCAACATAAAGTAGCAGACAGAAGATTTGTATTCTGCATAAGATCAAATATCTTGACTCACCGTAGGATCCTCTCCCGGCCATCTTATGGAACTGCTGCCAGGTGAGTGGACCCTGAACATGCTGGATGTTTTCCCACGTCCGTCCTGTTCTCTTCTTCTGGATAGCATCCTGCAGGAAAGGCTGCAGAGACAGCAGCATACGAACCATATCCTGGGACGACAACATGTTCATGTCCACCACTGTGGAGATTGTCGGACACACACACAAACACACAAAAAGGATACATGAACAACGGATGCACACATGTTAACATGATTCTATACACCAAATAAACAAAAAACACACATAAAACAAATCAATACATAGTTTAGATAACATAATGTCAGCTAAGTAACAGTTTCACCAAATATCCGTTAAATAGGAATTATTTAACGTAGTTTATCACACACTGTAATCCCAATAATGCATTTGGTTATTTTTACTTTGTATACTTTTCTTCAGCAGCTTCTTACCATTTGTGTGCGGCCAGGAGTGAAGAGCGGTACTTCTGACGACAGCTGGATCTACTTTTCCTCCTGTGGGGTTATCCACATACTGTAGCCCCTGTCCCAAGGCATTGTAACAATCCACACAGGCATCACTCTCATCTGCCCACTGCTTTTCAGACGTCCAGCTTTGCAGCAGCGCCCCCTTGCGGCCATGGCAGGAACAGCTGAGGGGGAGATGCAGTGATGCCAGGGAAGAGATGGGCTGCGAGCACTGCTCCTGCAGGAGGACCATGACTAGCGGAGAGGCGGGGGCTGCATCCTGCGTCCGTTTGGCCCTAGGGTCACCCATAGTGGGGTCCCTCCGGCAAAGAGCCAGCCTCCTCTCAGCCGCTCGGCCGACCTCAGAGGTCCGACCAAAAATATCCATCTCGTCCTCCAAAAAGAGGCCTGTGCCGTGGGCCAGCCGCCTGTTCACAATGGCACTGAAGCCACACATACAGCGGTACTGATCTTCACAGGTGGAGTCAGGGATATACACGCCAACATCTGCTCCTTTGACATTCATATTGCAGGCACAGATACAGCAGCTGTCAAAGTTGCGGTCCTTGAAGACGTTGAGGACGGAGTCTGAGAGCAGGAGGATAGCGTACAGGCTGTGGGCCTCAGGCAGGGAGGTTCCAGGCCGAGCTTGGTGCTCCACAGAGCTCAGAGGCAGGCTGGTGGAGGGGGTGGAAGCTGGGGAGCTGAGCTCAGTACCATCCTGCTTCACAGAACCATGGCCAGAACTTGCAGCGTTGATACCCCTTGGTGTACGAGGGGTGGGCACAGAGAAGCGGGGAGTGGCAGGAGACGGGAGGATGCCAGCAGAGGTGCTCACAGAGGTGGCACTCATCTGGCCGTACTCCTGGTCAGCAAAGTTGTTGACACTGGGCATGTTTCTGAAAAAAAAATATTCAAGAACATACAAATAATATTCAGATAGACAACAAAGATCACTTAATACGTATGAGCAGGATCTCTTTAAGGGCCAAGACTACAAGGTTAACATCAACATAATACAATGTGGATATTCAGGATCTCTTAGTGACAAAAGCTTGCCATCTCAAACTACTCACGTGTATCCATCTCTGTTGAAGGTTGCGTTCTGGTTATGCATGACTGGGAAATGCTCCATTTTGGGCATCATGGCCCAGGATGGTCGATAGTAGCATTGCTCGGGAATCTTGAGTGGTGGGAGATTCTGACTGGGTAAGCAGGTGAGCGGAGCAAACATGGAGGAGCCTATCGTTGGCTGGATAAAGAAGATGTAATGGGAAAAAGGGTGTCTCTTAGTAATACAGAGGAATGTGGTTCACATATCAATCTAGTAGGAATGCCTTGCAAGAAATAAGGTACTTTAGTTAGCAGGTTACATGTTATGCTACAGTAAGCAATAAGTCGTGTACAATCACACAAAACATCAAGTGGCATAATCAAATCTACAATGTACACTCCGTGATCCTTCTATATTAATGTAGCAGGGAAGAGCCCCTTTTTGCTTTTATAATTGACCCCTCACCACCATAATAATGGTTGTGTATACTGTATATATATGTATATGGTTATACTGTATAGCATACAACACTTTATAGACTATAGAAGCTGTGGCACATTCCAATAAAAATCCACTACATTCGGAGTTGACACATTAAGTCACTCTATTTTGATCAGATACATTCTGCTGCTAAATTGAACCTCTCAATTCTATATTGAGTGGCACTAACAATGCTTGTTGTCTGTGATGACGAGCAGCTGCACTTTATAGTGGCCACTCAGTGCCTTCTCTCTAGTCTATCATTTGCACGTCCCCAATGCAGTGCGTACAGGTGTCACCACACAGAGATAGCTAATTAGCACGCTACAGGTATCGGTGAACCATATCCAACATGTTGTTTTAGTGCGACAGGAGTGGACTGTCAGTCAGTCAAACATTGTATTGACTTTCCCCTTCCCCCTTTATATGGATACAAGTACATTTATGAAAGAAATGAACCAGCCCAAGTCCCTTTTCTCTTCCTAGTTTTAACACGTGAAAATGCAGCTATATGTTCTGCATATGTATTTCATTGTCTCTCCTCACCTTGATATCCTCCTGCCGTGGACTGGCCATGCCATCCTCAATCTCCATCCTGTAGTCAGTAAACTGGGAGGAGAAGTAGGGCAGCATGTGGTCCGCTGCCCCACTGTGAGTAGGGGGCTCTTGGCTGGGGAGGTCACGATACGGCGTGATGGGAGAGAAGGCAGGGTGCTGCTCTAAAGAAGGCGGGGTGGGAAACATCCTCTGAAGGTCTGCTACTGCTGAAAGGAGACAGAAATTGAGATGGAGAGAGGAGATGAAAACATCGAGGTGTAATGGGAAAACACATAAAAGCTGTACTTAAATAGAAACTTTTTACATGATTTGCTCATTAAAGTGACTCACTGGATGGATAAGGTACCGCAACTCTCCCTTCTTTCCCCAGAGGGCGATCTTCTGAGGATACTGGTAGCTTGGTTGAGTGCTTGTTGGGGTAAACAGTTTACATATTATTACACATCAGAATACACTTTCCAACTTGAACATATTTAGGCATTACACATAATGGTTGATTAGTATACAAATACATAATATCACAGCTTCTGTTTTCACTTAATCTTTCAACATAAAAACTGTGACTACAGTAAGTGTGCCAGAACTAAAACTGTCAGACAAATGTCAGAATACAGAATATGCCTCACCCCCAACTCTTCCTCATCTTCATCAAATATGTTGTCGAGATCAGAGATGTTGACCACCAGATCTTTCACTCTGGTCAGAGAAGGGTTGGCTTTGGCAGCTGCGTCATCCTGACCTGATTCGTCTAAGAGAGCACACAAAACACTTAGGAACAATGGCTGCTAACAACCCATGTAATACTGCACTTTGAAATGATTTTTCTGCACCCACCTGATTTTGGAGTTGAGTTAAAAATGGACATAGCATCTTTCCCCTCAGGCAGTGTTCCATTGCTGGTGATTTCTTCTCCCTGGTGGATCAATAAGAATAAAGTAAAACATTGTTTGAATAAGACATATTGCATGTTTTTCAACAGCACAATCAGTCATGTGATCCACGGTTAGAAGATCATGTGTTGGAATCTAAACTATCACTGTATTGAGTTATTAAACCATGTCCTACCTTAGCCTTTTTGCTGAGTTCTCGCCCTTGACCCTTTAACCTCTTGGAAGAGGAGAAAGTGTACTCGATGTCTCCTTCGTTAAAGTCGTACGGGTCTTCGCCCGGCTCCCGCAGCGCCTCCACACCCGGC
Organism: Pseudochaenichthys georgianus; assembly: GCF_902827115.2. Classification (NCBI taxonomy): domain Eukaryota; kingdom Metazoa; phylum Chordata; class Actinopteri; order Perciformes; family Channichthyidae; genus Pseudochaenichthys; species Pseudochaenichthys georgianus. The sequence continues at coordinate 16,460,956 of NC_047514.1, read as the reverse complement.
TGCTGTAAAAGGCCCAACGTCTGGATGTGGTCCTTCAGCCTCTCCTCTGAGATTTTAAATCTCTTGTGAGTCTGTGTGTATAGTCTGGAGGAGACAAAGAGTAAAACAAATCAAATAAAGTGTAGTAGTGAAAATGTATTATTTATGTCAAACGTGCTTTCTTTCATTGCCTCATATCTAAACTCATATCTTATTAAAAACTCTATTTATTGGTCCATAAATGCTTTCATAACACCAGTTCTAACTGCTTAAGCTGCTAAATGAGTGCAATGTGTATTGTTTAAGTGTTGTTTAGTATAACTCTAGCTCAGGTATCACAGGCAGTTTTTTGCATCTCTTTATCTGTATTCTTTGCTGGTCTTTGCTATTGACATTTTGCAAAACATTCCTGTTTTTTCTCTCTCCCACCTCTTTAGTGGAACTCCCTCAGTCGCTGTCTCCGTCTTCACTTCCTCTAACTTATCAGTGGGGAGTTCACAGGGTCTGAAGTCAGTCTTATCAGTCCTGGGGGTCCTGAAGCCTCTCCACCAGCCCGCCTCATTCTCCCTCTGCCTCAGCAGAGCTGCATACATGGCCGTCTCGCTGTTAATCATCCCCATCCCTGAAGACCCATCCTGACAGACAGGCATATCCATGGGCCCATCCAGGACCTCCGGGTCCTGCCCCCGGGGGTGGGGGCTGAGTGTAGGAGGCAGGGGAGACATTGGCGAATTGAGTAGGGAGTCATGGGCTTTTCTGCCATTGGAGAGGGGTTTAGGATACTTGCAGTTTGGCAGAGGGGCCATAGGCTCCAATGATGGCTCTAAAGCCACAAGACCCCCGAGCTGGGGCCCTCCTGGCGAGTCCTGCTCCAGGGGGCTCTCCTGTGTAACAGATAAACGGTGGTGGAAGGCAATCGTTGCTGGCCTCTTGGATTGTTTGTCAGCCTTCTCCGTCTTGTCGCTGATCTTGTGTTTGGGCAGCGAGGGAGGGTATAATGAGGGGCCCGAGGACTGAGGGGGGTTGGCACTACTCTGGGGGTTGTTGGTGGATGTGGTGGTCAGATTCAACTTCTGCTGCTTCAACCTGTAACACAATCAAGTAGATTGACACACAAAAAAGAATGTGAACAACCTTAAAGGAACTGTTTTAAGGTCATGATTACATGAGTCTTTCTTTAAAGACACAATAGGATCAGAATCAGAACAAGTTTATTGCCAAGGAATTTGCTTTGGTATCTGGTGGTGCAAACATAAACAATCTATACAAATAGCTTGCAAAGGAGGTTACAAAATAAATATATAAGGATAATAAAAAATAAGTATTTTTAAGAAACAATTTAGCAATAAAAAAGGACAAGTATTTACACCAAATTTAAATGTAACTATACAATTAACCTTAAAAGCTAAAAAACTAAAACACTTAAGACGATGAGTATATGGCAAACTACAGTGTATTTGGTTTTAAAGTGGAGGGCTGTGCAGACATGTGTGCACAAATGTTCAAAAAGCAGTCAGAGTTGAGCATGAACATGGCTCACAGTATTAAAAAACACAACAAATAAAAATAATGGGCAATCTTTGAGTTGTCCACTTATTCTTCTAATACTCACTTTTTTTGGGCAGTTTTACAACTACTAAGTCCCATTGATTGTTATCATCCATCTCCTTTCTGCAGAGCATTATTAGCCTCTGGTTTTATTTAAGTTTAGACTGTCATCTGACACTGCACTATTCACAGTATTTTACTATGAAGGATGTTGACTTAAGTATAACAACTCTCAGAATGAATGTATATTTGAGCATCAGTCTTGTAAACGTCTATATGTCTTTTGTAATGAAGACAAACACAAAGCTCAGATAATGTATGATTAAATATAATATGATATTGAGCAGTTGGGTGCAGCGCTGTGGTACCTGGAGCAGCTGCAGGATGATCTCGCCCCCAGATCGTTGAAGTCCCACGTGGTTCCTCCATTTGGCACATCCTTCTCAGGCGTCACGTCAGATGTCTGATTCGGTCTGCAGAGAACAAACAGATCCATGAGGACAGCAGCTCACCTGCATCACTGCACCTCCACAATAATGCCACCAAACAGCAGAAACAAACTCGGCGATGGTTGAACTTACACATGTTGTGGCTGGTTGAGATAACACTCCCGCCATGCCTGATGGACCACCTGACAGGTGAGTTTCTTTCCAGAGTGCTTTGGGCTGATGCTGGCGACCCCCATGCTGCTGTCAGGTGTGGGGACACTAGAGACGGAGGTCACAAAGCCGCTGTCCGCTGAAAGGATGAAGTGTGGAGCACATGTCAAAATGCATGAGTGAGCACATGATTTTGAAGACGCTTGTTTAATGTTGTATGTGATCTCCTGCAGGAAGGTGTGTGTTGTGTTACCTGAGCAGGGCTGCTGCGGTGACGTTGGCGGTGTGAGCGGCACGCTGCAGTGGTTCAGCTCCCTGCTGAGGCCCAGAGCTGCAGGGAGGGGTGGGGGCTGCTCCACTGGTAGGTCCCCCTGGGCTAACAGCACTAAAGCAGCTGGGTATGTCATCCTTACTCCACCTGAGAAGACGAGGAAAAGAGCAGTTTTCACTTTTATGAAGCAATGGGATGGCCGCTGCTCATTTCTAAGGGCAATGCTTATTGAGCACAATTTTCAAGTCAGTTAAAACAACCAGAGGTGGGAAGTAGTAGAGTACAAATACTTTGTTACTATACTTAAGTCAATTTTTCTGGTATCAGTACTTTACTCCACTACTTATTTTTCTGACGACTTTTTACTTTTACTTCTTACATTTTGAACACAAATACCTGTACTTTCTACTTCTTACATTTTAAAAACAGGTTTGTTAGTTTAGTTTTAATCTGTGTTTGGTTGCGTGATCTTTATTATTTAGAGTCATTGCGTGCCTGTTGATTTGAACATGATCCGTGTATCCATCATTTCCTGGTCTTCTCTAAAGAAGAGGGACCAATGAGAACTTTGTAATTTTGCCGTTGTTTAGCATTGAAACAAACTAGCTAACAATGACATTATTGTCCTATTACTATAAAGGGAGGTCAGTTATTCTGTAAAACCGCTGGTAGTTATGGGTACTTTTTACTTAAGTACATTTCGAAGCCCATACTTCTTCACTTTTACTTGAGTAAAGAAGTTTAGTCAGTACTTTTACCAGAGCATTTCTTAACATGAGTATGTGTACTTCTACTTGAGTAAAGGATGTGTGTACTTTTGCCATCTCTGAAAACAACAGCTATAATTATTTTCTTATTATGCAATACCTTCATTAGAATTCATGTAAGAATATAAGTACAGCGGTATATAGTCAATGCAATGTACTTCCTCCTTATCTATTCATGTATTCAAACAGTTTCACTGCTAATATAAAACATATCATCTTACATCCCATCGTGCACTTCTTCACTTCATTCCATGCAGCGACGACTAGACAATGTTTTCTTCTTATAAGTAAAAGCTACAGTAGCTACCCATAAGAGTTTTGATTTTAATCAGGCCAAACCAACGCTGTGGGATCAGACTGATTAGTCCAAGCTGTTGGAGTAACTCCCCGCGGCCTCAATTTCCCTATCTGTCCTCTCCTAATTTCCTGAGTCCTCCTCCCTTCCAGTAATCCCTTCCTTTCCCCTTTTCCACTCTGAGATGCGATAAAAGACTGAGGATCATTGCAGCTAAAGTACACTCCAATAGCACCCTATACACCAATACTTCCGCTTAATAGAGACACGAAATGGAGACAGAGGGTTCCACACTTTTTAAAATCCAACAAACATTTTGACTTTTCCCTTACCTACAATGACCTCAACTGCCGCGTGACAGTTGCGATCATAAGCTTGACCTGCTTCTTCTTTTTCCTTTTGTCCACTTCCCTCTTTCTGTGGAAGTACTATCGGGTAGAAGTAGCTCCACTCCTCCATCAGCTTCCGTGTAGCGGGGTCACTCATCTTGAAGGCCTGACCTGTCAGAGTGCCGCTCAGACCGTATGGACTTAGGATCACTGGGAGGATATAAAGCACGGTGTGGTCAGTAATTATCTCTTAAGTGTTCCTGTATGTATCACACATACAACATACACACTGAGGAGGTGCATGGTAAGTTTAATGAGTTTACAGAGGGTTGTCCATAATAATAATCTTTAAAACATCAGGTTTGTTTCTGTTCCAACCAATAAGAAGTTAAGATAATCTCACATAATCGTTATACAATCAGGAGCTTAACTTTGCAGCCCTTGAAGACATTTACTCTAGCAAAACTTAAGAATAATTCTGATGTACTTATATTAAATCCATTTAAGGCTATTCTATACTTTTACAGTTCTCAATACTATAATTCAGAGGGAAATATTGTACTTTAAACTCCACAACATTTAACTTTTGTCACTAATTACTTACAAACACACTCAAAAGTAAATTAAATGCTTTAAATTAACTAAATCTTGACCAACTACAACAGTAAACTTCTATTTATCAGTATAGAGTAGCATAACATTCACAAGATGCATTTTGTTCCCTTCATTCCAATTAGTTTAAATTATTTTAGTATATTTTGTTAATAATTCTTACATACTTTCAGTTATATATACACACTTACAATCTTTAATTAAGTAAAGGATCTGATGAGAATGTTAACTATTGCCGATATAATCTTTAAACAACATGTTTTCTATGACATTGAAGTTTGCATTTTCATCCGTTTCTGGTTGTACCCGTCTTCCATACAGTTTAGCTTATTTAACTTTGTTTCTGTTTTGTTCTGTAGAAGTAATCCACAGGGGCAACCATTGCTTCTTGGTGTCACCTTGTACTGGTGTGATGGAGGTCTGTGCGAGGCAGATGTGGTGTTCTGTGACGTGGTATGCAGGCTGGTGCTGGGCGATCTCCACACTCGTGCACACGTTGCTCTCCCCGTGGAGGAAGAAGGAGAAGGAACATGATAGGTGTTCACTGGGGGAAGGAGACAGTAATCATTAAGATTGTGAGACCACAGAAAGGCAGAAACGGTACAGGACTGTCTCCTCTGTGTTGACAGTGATCTGATCGACACAAAATATTTCATACTGTGACAAATGTAATGGATTAGTGAATATGAGTTTGCATGGCAACACAGAATCTCTGTCAAATGTAAGTACATGTGCACATACCTTCACATTGGTTAACATAATTGAATTGAGATTTAAATCGAATCTGAATGACATTTAATTATATTAAACCTGAAATTAAACAAACCCATAAATCACATCTATTGAAAAACCAATGTACAAAATGAATACGCCGATCTTTTGGGCAGCGGCATCGTGACAGGTGAGTGCTTTGCTCCGAACAGCAATGTAGAGAACAACACTCAGAATGTATCTTTGTAAAAGCCCCGCTAAGACCTACCTACATTGATCAACCTCATCATTTCCCACACGGGCTCCTTATTGCAGGTATAAATCCTCATTTGCTTATGACTGATTGTGGTGACTACATGTTTACATATGCAGCGCTCTCTTTATTACACAACCCTGGCATAGTCCATCATGCATTGCTCCTGTTTTTTCTTTTTAATCACAGAGGAGTCTTTTTGGGGGCCTTATTGCAATCTCCATAGCAGTTGGGCGTGCTGGACATCATTAACTACCAAGATGGCTTCACTGATGTATATGTTTAATCTATAAAAGATCCTCACCACCTTGGTTTGCATCAGACTGACAATAAAGTCAGGTACTGTAATCTCCTTGTGATAACCCTGCTGCCTGTGCAATATCTCCGTTGCCCCGAGGGAGCTGCTTCTCTTCTGAAGCTGTAATGAATCATCAAATGCAATCAAATGGCCAGTACCATAGTCCCTCATGATGAGCAGAACTGAACACAGTCTTAAGGGAGCTAAATATATTTGGCATTGACCGTGGTGGCCTCCAGATGGCGCCGAGTGCATCCTAAACAATTCTGTAATTCATAAACATTCATATGCTCTCTGTGATAAAAACATACCCTCATCACAGGTGGTTTAAACACAATGGCGCACAACCACAGGAGGAAGAGAACAGATAGAAGCACATTCATATGCAAGCCTGTGACACAAGCGTGCGTCACCTTTGCACACACACACACACACACACACACACACACACACACACACACACACACACACACACACACACACACACACACACACACACACACACACACACACACACACACACACACACACACACACACACACACACACACACACACACACACACACACACACACAGCACTAGTCTATCATCTTCACAATTTTCATTTGTACAACACATGAGTCAAAATGCGTTCAATGTCACCACCCTGCAACCTTGTCCTCAGTGCATCATTACGCCATATGAAGAGCTATATATAGCAGCATGGAAACACTCAGGAGAACAGCTGCAAGTCAAGAGTACCAGCCCAGCTAAGACATGCACATATGCACAAACAATCACAATTTACATTTAGGACATTTAGTCAATTGAAAAACCACATGCTCCAACTGGTTCTTTATAAATAATGTATCTTTATCAATACAAACGGCTAAGGCTCCAAATAATTAAGGAAGTGTTTTTATGTTTTTTAAAAGGCTGATTTGTTGATTGATTGATAAATTGTACGAGTTTCACTTTCTGTTCTGGCCGCTCTGCACTGATTAAATAAGGCTGTGAAATGAAGCATCCATTAGAATGTATTCCCTCTTGTGTTGATAATTCTGTTTGTATTGTTATTATATATTTTTATGAGATGTGTCGGGACTGAGGTGTGTACAAACACACGACTCCCTTAAGACAACTCATAAAAACGGCAGCACTTGTCGAATAGCGGCGAATCAATGTTGGAAATCATCTGTTCTCTCTTTGTATCTCTGTCTCGGCAGGATTAGAGGCTGGAATTAGTGTGTGCTTATAAAGAATTGTTCATCTAAGTGCTCTCAATTAAATCTACCTGATACATTACAAAGAAAAGCCGTACAAAAAAGGCTTCTGATTAAAACGATCTAGTCATTTATTTTAGTGTACACAGGGAAAGCTCCGTTGTACACCATTATAAGTGATACACCCTACAAGCAACCAGTCTAACCAGTAACTGATGTGCAACACTCATGACCTAATATATTATAGCTGCAATAAGGTGCAATTAAATGTGAGTCAGGGAAAAGCAGAACTACAAAAAGAGTATCAAACTGTGGGCTGACACAGCTTGGAGACTGATGCTCCCTGTCCTTTTGCAAAGGGCATTTTTCTGCACAGTAAGCGGGTGTGAGCGTGTGGACACACTGGGCTTCTTGCATCCTCGGGGGACAAATGTGCACTCTGTATTTGTATGCATGTGTGTGAGGACAGTGGACAGAGATGTGAGGTGGCTGTGTGCCGGGCTGTATGAGTACAGGTATTAATAAATGAAGAGGAGTGATGGTTGAGACTCGCCTCAGGGCTGACAGAGCTGGAGAGATAGAGAGGAGGCAGAGAGAGAAAGGGAAGGGGGATGAGAAAATAAGTGAGTGCGAGAAGGAAGAATTGAGGATAGAAAGGAAGACAGCAGAGGAAGAAGAAGATGGAGACAGAGCGAGCACTGGAGGTGTAACAATTAAGGCTATGCATGAACTGAGAGGAGAAGGGGAAATAGGATAGAAAGGATATTAGGAGAACAAGGAAAGAAAGATGCAGTGTGAGAGAAAGAGGAGGAGGTGAATAATTCAGTGCCACACACTACAACTGCTGCACACATATCGATGAGATCAGAGTTTTAATGGGTGGCTACTGAGCACAAGTGTATGGTGAAATCAATCAGGGAATGTAGAAACAGAAAACACACACACGTCACTGTCCATGGCTTTATATGTCTGAGCTTATATTCAGTGTTATCAGCAGGAACACAGATATATTGGGAGCCCACATGTGTATGTACGGCATGAAGTGGGAAGCACAAATGCACACTCACAATGCCACAGTTATCGTAACAACATGTGAGCGCGCGTTTGTGCATCACACGCATGTTTGATGCCTGTGAAAAAAAGATAAAGCGGCTGTGCTGTGCTCATGTGACAATGTGTCTGTTCACCACATCACGACGCCACCAGCCAGCCAACAGGGGAGCCGGGTAATGTCCGACATGCATCATGGACTTGACACACGTGTGAACAATCACATGCACACAAAATAACATCTCAGTTGTGGGGACGCTCTCTAACCCAGTAGGAGGAACAAATAAAACGAGATTAGATCCGAGTTAGAAAGCTATCAACGGTGAGGAAATACACATGTGCACCCTTTTGTTTCCTTCTGCTACAGCCATCCAAAGCCTATGATGTGAGCACTGTGTTAAGATATCATTAACCAACATGTGCACTACGCAGACATGATCTTAGATTTTCTCAAATCTAGGGAATTCATTTTCTTAATCTGTACCTTAAAGTCTCTGTCTGCCACCACAGCACCACTTGTATGAGTTATCTTTATATTCTAGCTCTTCTTAAACATTCTGAACACTTGTCAAGAGTGTCAACATAAATCTCTGGTGGACCGATTAGCGGATGTTTACCGTCTTGTAGCTACGCAGCGTTAGCACACATGCTCTAAAAGTCACCCGGCACGATACGTTTATTCCATACAAACAAACAGGGCCAATAATCCCATGATGACATACTAGTATTAACACGAGCATAAGAAGGATGCAGTTAGCTTTATGTATTATTCAGTGGCCCCCAGTGGGTGGTAAGGCTAGTGTTGCTATCCCCATGCCTGTGCTCAAACACTGCTCCACCAAGATTCACAATGAAAAGGTGCTCAAGGACACAAACTGTACACACTCATCATCGCCCTCTCTACGGGTTTAAGAAGCACAGAACAAATATCAAAATTAGATTACTTGTTAGTCCTGAAAAACGGCAGCTGTGAATAATTTGAGGTACCATGGGTTTTACCTCCATATCTGCTGTTCTAATTAAAAAAAGAGGGAAAGCGTAGGTAGGATGTTGCTGTGATGTATCGCCGTCCTCTTTATTGATTTTTACAGAAAGTGCTTTTTCCTTTTCCTCCTCTCTCTCTCTAGGGTGGTTTAACCTGGTCATATTAGGACTCTGGGTGATTAAAGGCTCTATGTCTTTAGAAGCCCAAGACACATGTAAGAAAAGAAAAAGAAAAAGGAAATATTTTGGGAATTGAACATTTAAACAACGGTTAATAAAAGATTGCTCTCCTAAAAAAATGATAAAGCATGAAAAAGAAGACTTTAATGTGGCTGAAATCAGATAATGCCTCATTCCCCTGGAGTACATTCATATGTTTATGGCCAGAATCTTATGTAGTCAATCAATGAGGCATTTCACAGCTCCAAGCTGCTGCATTCACGTACAGTAGATTTTCCAGCAACTTCTCTATAAAAGCCTTTTTACTACTGATGTACTGAATTCAAGCAGTGTCATTTACAAAGCAGGGGCTTTTATTGAACAACTGAAAGTATTCAACATCTCATTGTAGGAGATAGAAAGGTTCAACAAATTAAGAAGTTTGATCTGATCTGGAGAACGAGTTGAGTGAAATAAAGTATGAATGTATCTCCAGTGACTTCCAGCAGGAATTTCAATAAATGAGATTCCTGCTTTAATTTCTCCAAAAGCACTTGATCACAAAACAAAAATATGGATGGTTAAATCGTGAAGAATGAAGGAACAATGAATGATGTCTGAATGAAACGTCTTCACTCTTAAGAAATCATCACTGAACAGTACTTCTGAAAACTAAAACGGAAGCCTTGCTTTTCTTTGGAGCCTCTATAAAACTGGTCTTTATAGTTCATTCACAGCGAGTGAGTAACTAACTTAACCTTCATCTGTCTGCCAGTCAGGCTGAAAGCTTCCATCTATCAATCAGCCACTCATAGCGGCATTTTACATGTCACTTGTAACCAATCAAACAATAACCTGGCCCGAAGTCAACCAGCGGGAAAGTCTTTAGAACATCTGGGATCTTACACCATTCACCACATATTCTATAATCATGGACATTTTTGTTGGAGTTAAATTAAAGAAACATCTACTTTTAACTGAAATTAGATCCAACAATGAATCGCATGATGTAACATACAACATGTTTTGGCAGAACTAAGGGTCTTTCATTCTCTCAGTTATTGCAACTGGGAGTGTAATTTTTTTGAAGCCCCGGGGGAAAGATTTAACCAAACATACCAAGTATAGATTTGTTCTTCCTTGCTCATTATCGCTGTTTCTTCTCATCTGTCTACTTATGATTACACTTGATTAAGTTACATTCTTTTCATGTTAGGAAGGACTTTGCACAACACCCCCTGGCTTCATTCTTCCCGAGAACATTTTCCATTAACCAGGCTACTTTAATTGCACAAACAAACACAAATAAACAATCCTGGCATCAGTAAAAATATCGCACAGGTCTTAATCGAGATGCATGCTCAGTAGAGCGTTAGTAAAATGTGAAACTGTGTTTTTTCATATATATTTTTGTTGATTTTATTTCTGGAGATTCGGTGACCTTGTGATGTGGCCTGACACCAAATGTTTGTTGCCTAGGAGATGGCTAATTTCTCAATGTCATTGGTCCCTGAGGAGGAAGGGGAGAGGGGAGGGGAGGAGAGGGGAGGAGAGGGGAAGAGAGGGGAAGAGAGGGGAGGGTAGGAGAGGGGAGGAGCTTCTTCCCTCAGGTCAGGTAAGGATTTCTGCGATTGTTTAAAAAAAAAAACGTACTTTCAATAGACAGAGCAACTTGATTGTGTGGCATGGTGTAGCACCAGAGGACAGCTCTATTACACTGTAAAATATGAACATTATTTATGCATGAGTATATGGCCAGTAATGCAAAAGAAAGCTGATAGATTAACAAATATACAGTGCTGTGTACTTGGCATGCATAGAATTGAGTGAACTAATGAGGGAGACTGCCTCTAATACATCCATTCAGCCGTCTATAGTAATGATTAATTTACGACCCCCCACCTTCTCTGATCCCATTCACACACTGAGTCTCTCTCTCTCTCTCTCTCTCTCTCTCTCTCTCTCTCTCTCTCTCTCTCTCTCTCTCTCTCTCTCTCTCTCTCTCTCTCTCTCTCTCTCTCTCTCTCTCTCTCTCTCTCTCTCTCTCTCTCTCTCTCTCTCTCTCTCAGCGTCTGATGCAATCCGTTACCAACCCAGAGTGTTTTCCTTCCATTCAGACACAAAGAGAGCATGAGTGCTGTGCTGAAAGAGCAGGAGGAGGGTGGGATGGGGGGATGTAGGAGAAGAGGAGGGTTTGGATGTGTCCTGGATGTGCCAATCCTCGCCATACCCCAGGGACACATATGAGATAAACACTAGATAAGCCTGACAAAGGCGGCGGCGCCAAGGCACAGGAGTTGGCACGGGTAAGGGGGCACGGCATGGATATTAGCACCGAAGCGCCCCCTGTTGGGGGTGAAAGGCATAGTGTGGGAGTGAAGATGAGACAAAGGAGCTGGTTACAGCTGAGGCAGGAGGTCAGTGCATGCCTAACTGAGCAATGTTCCCTCATGGCATGAAAACACTGACGGCCAGGGATCTGCAGGGGTCCTCAGGGCTCACACTGTCAATTGTGGGGCAACACTGCTATTCTGGGAACAAGGCATGGTGTGTATGTGTGTGTGTGTGTGTATGTGTGAGTGTGTGAGTGTGGGCATTCAGGACAGCATGTGTGTTTGCATGTGTGCTTGAAGCCAGTAGTGAAAAAAATGGCATGGTTGATTTAAATAATGTGAAACACGCTACAGCCACAGATTGCACGCATCAAATGGCCACTGCAGACATCTACATTCGATTTGTATTTATTTTGCTCAATAATTGTTCTCTCTTTTCCTCTTCCTGCTCTGTATCTCATTTCAGGACGTTCAATAATTCACAGACAGAGATTGGCATTGTCAGGATTGGCTCAGCAGGGGGCGTACCAGCTGACAACATATTCATACAGGCTGTCAAAACCAAAGGAATTACATGATGTACAAAAGAGACACTCACACATGTAAATCTCTGCACTCAAACAATCAACTCTGGGAGAGAGAGAAGCTCAACATAGGTTTGAGTGCATGTATGGAACTCAACTCGGCTTCCCACACAAATCTTCTGATCTCGTATGCTATAACATTTGGTAACTTTTAATGTCAGTAATATTTTATTGATATCTTTATATTTCAAAGTATTTTCAATGTGCTAATTCATCAGCAAATTAGACTTGTTGAACAGATATGTAATGTCGAACAGATACCCAATAAAAGCGCAGCCAATCTGTTACAGATGTCACCACCTCTAAATAAGAATAAAAAGTAAAGAGCCACAAAATGCATCCATGGTAATTAGAAATAGATCATTTTGTGGGGGTGAAATACAGAAGGTGAGAAGTTTGGTGATGTCCCGTTGGGTTTTCCACCTGCTCTGAACAGCCTAACTTGAGTTTGCACTTGTGTCAGCAACTTCTAAAGAGCTAATGTTTCTCACTTCGCACAACATTTAAATGACAAGGCAATTTCTGGCTTTCCATCTCAATAACTACAAAGTAAATACATAGCTTTAATGTCTGCTGATTCTAAGAAATATTCCAACACATTTCTAAAAATGAGCTTCTTGACAGCTAAGTGCTTTCCTACTTGGGTACTTAGCATTTGATCAGCGCTATGTTAGGGATGTAAGGAATGTTGAATCTCCACCAGCAGGAGAGGCTGGAGTGGGCAGACTATAATGGCTGAAGCAACAAGTTGAGCAACTGTCATCACACCCGCCCCTCTTTTTTAACTCTGTTTCAGTCTCTCTGTCTGTCTCCCACATTTTCCACACAGCGTGACCCAGACACACACACACATCCACCCTCCCCTCACCCAGAGACAGAGAGCGAGAGAGCGAGAGAGCTGTGAGAGCGAGAGAGCTGTGAGAGCTCGGCTCAGCACGGCTCTCACTTCTCGCCACCATTCACTGTCCTGGTTTTTAATAGTCTCACACAATGAGCCAGCTGCTGCAACATCAAGGAGAGGAGAGGAGAGAAATACTGAATCACATGAAAGAAATTCAACCCGCCTCGCTGAGTCTCACTTTGACACACGGTCTCACATGAGGACCTCTGCAGTGTATATTCCTCACATACATGAAACCTTCTAGCACACAACATAGGCTGAAGAGAATGTCAAAGAGACAAGTGTGCATTTAAAGTGTGTACCTGTTGCCCAAAGACTTTTCTTCCAGTGCGTGGGGCTTGAAGAACCACTTCCCGATCCTCACAAAGCCCTTATCCATCAGACATCTGCAGCAGGAGCGAAGAAAAAGAAAGTCAGACAATGGCTTAACATCTTTTAAAATGCACTTTCACAAATGAATCATGAAAAACAAATGAGAGGCTTAAAGAGGTTTTAAATTGATCTCAATGAAGATTTCTTTGTAAGCTTCTAGTGACGTTTTATTGGATTGCATCCCATTACAGAGTGCTTCTCAATGACAGCTTCTATACTATCAAGCCTGAGCTTTTGTTTTGTAGAAACTAGTGATCTTATTTTTATATGAAGTTGACCTTGCATAAGTTGAATCAAAATGGTTCTATATAGTGCGGAAAATAAGCAACAACACATGCCAGACAGAATCATTGTGGCTATTTGCCTGTTAGAGTTGTTTTATGACTTTACTTATTATACTGCAGCACCATCCATGAGTTACCTCTGAGCAATGCTTGAGATGTGGCGTTTAAGTGTGCAGATACAAAGGAAAGGTAATCTTCTGCTAACCGGCTTCCGCCCAAAGTGGTGTGCACTTTTACACATAGCTTTCCAAAACCCCTTTAATTTGGTCAGATCTCAATTTGAAAACATCAAACGGTTCAGTCATCATCACGCTCCCTATTTGGAGATCCCACCATCTGTGCACGTCTTCGCCTCATGTCAACCTCCTTTCAGAGAGAGCAGCTCTGTCAGAACTTCGCCAGTTATTTCCCTGCTGGCTCCTCTGATCCGGGTCAAGGAATCAAACAAATATGACTCAGTCAGGCTGAGCTATCCAAAGCTTGCAGCCTCCAGTTCTGCCATCTTTGGTACAGTCGTATCGACCCAAAACAATACATTTTAGAACATTAACAAATAAACTGTTTTAATGGGTTTTGGATACATAATGACTCAAACCGGCGCTTAATAAGCTCAGTCTATATCAGTCTATATCAGTCCCTGATATAATAATAATTAATAATAATTCCTTACATTTATTATAGCGCTTTTCCAGTTTTACAGATACACATATTGTTTGTATACATGCGGACAGGAGCAAGTTCAGGTGAAGTGTCTTGCCAAAGGACACAACGGCTTTACAGACGCAGCAGCGGCGTTTCACCCCTTGATCATTGCACTGCGCCACACCGTCCATCTTCACGCCTCGAGGTCATCGAGGCGCTTTTACATGTACTGTGGACAATACCCACAGGAGCAAATCCGGGTGAAGTGTCTTGCCCAAGGACACAACGGCCTGACGCAGTGGCGGCAGGAGCGGGTTTCGAACTGGAGTTCCCCAGCACCCCCCTTGATCTGATGATCAGATGCACAGACCACTGCGCCACCCGTCCGTCGATATAAATACATGATGCTTATCTGATCAGGGCATCCCTGTGCATTGTCACTTACATTGATCCCTTACAATGAATACGCTGTAAGTTAGTGTAAGCTGCTTTAAGTCAAATCTGAACTCATTTGAAAAGCCTTAAGAAGCAGCTGCTAAAATGTTGGCTCAATGACAATATGCTCAGTAATTCTTGCTGCAGGTGAGATAGGTCAACTATCAAGGAACATTATGTCTTAAACTTTTTGTTTGCCTTATAGGGGCATTTCAACCAGCTGTAAACTCATGTTGACATGTCTAACAACTGGCTGCTACACATGAAGCAGGCGCTAAGCTAGTATTGCATCTAATTGTAGATATCCTCCCATGTTTTGCTCTATTTTGGTACCTACCAGGTAATATATGGCTATGCACCTGCCAACTCTTTCCTGTGTGTAAGGTGGGTTTATAAATGGTGTTTTTAATGAAAGCAGCAGCATTAAAATGTGATGATAATAGTAACACTGAACAGTAGAGTTATGGCTTGTTAAAGGAGCTGAACAACACTGATATACTTCACATAGTGTAGCGAAATTGCACAGGTGGCTAGATTTGCCACTATAAGCAACTCCTTACACTTTACACGTCATCCTACCCATTGTGTATATGAACATATTGATAAGAGCAGCTTTAAAGATACATATTTCAGGAGCATGTGTGCTTGATTGGAAGGTGTCTTGAGCTACAGTATCACACTTTCAAATAATTGAAACCTTAAGCACACGTTTTTTGAAACCTATTGGCAACGTTATGCTTTTGTTTTTGTCTTTATGAGTAATTTGAATGATTTATGTATCTTTTATTTCAGTCCAACTCCAAACTCCACGTTGGCAAGAAACACATTACATCCTTACAACTAACCACTCACCACGGAGCTATTTCTCTGTGCTTGTTTTGTTGTAATATTCTTAATTGCTTTAAGCCTAGCTGTTTGATTTAGACTTTCTTAATTCAATTGTATGTTCATTCTTAAGAATGAAATAATGTAATAATAACAGTCAGGGACAGAGGTCAATTTTGTCTGTACGATATGAAAGACAAAGTTGAAATGATCCATCCTGTGTTGAAATAGTAAGCTGTAAAAGAAGTTACTGTAGCTTCAAGGTAATAGCAAGGTTAATTCCACCTGCCCCCTATGATGATCACTGATGCTTAACTTAATAGAGAGCAAATATATGCTGCTTCATTTAACAGATGGCTCCGACTCAGAAAGGAGAGCTTTGGGTACTTCAGCAAGTGATTCAGCGCTCAGATTATAATTTCATTAAAGTGAAACTGCTGGAAGAAAACTCAAACCGTCTATCAATATGACTCAAAGTTATTTTGTTTGGTGATTTTTTGTAGAAAATCATTGATCATTAATATTCTCAAGTGTGTGGGTGCTTGAGTCATCCAACATGAACATTTTCAATGTCAACAACCTATGCTAATGCTGTATAAATCAAACTGTTACTGAATCAAAAACACCACCTCACAAGAAGTTATTGTACTTTTATAAAATAATGAAAGCATGTTTCTATGCATCTATACAAATGACTTTCTTTAACCTTTCTCTTCATTATTTATAAGCTCTATATAAACCATGTAGCACTCAATAAATACATTGATGTAGCTTTGAAACACACTATTATGCAGCTGTACGCAAATATAATGACATTTTGGTTTATTAATGCACAGTATTTGTCAAAAATATGATTATCAGACATGTTTATAATAAATATAATATTAGCATTGTCGCTTATATTGTCAGTCAGTATACATTATTTATATTCACCAGCCTTCACAAAGCTGATAAGAGGGGGAATTCTGACAAATAAATACTTATATATCAGAGAGGCCAACTCAGTGGACATTTTCAACAGCAATATTTATTCTTACGTTAGTCTTTTTTTTCTTTTTTCATTTAACCTTTATTAGAATGATGGCCTTTTTATAACTATTATCTTTGAATTTGTATTTCTGTTGTACCTATATGTTCACTTTGTTTTATGGGGTTTTATATTTTATATTGTTGCATCGATTCTGTTGTCTTGTGTCTAGAAACCATTATTTATTGTATTTGTATTATCATGCATGTTACCTCCTTGTGTCTATTAACCTGATCACATGTTATATTTCGCTGCATGTACCTGTAAAGTTCTTCAGATCATCTGAGGGGGATTTCTTGTTGTTTATTTTTAACTTGTGATGTGTCATTTTGTAAAGCACTCTGCATGTGTTTTCCTAGTCTCTGTGCATTTCCATTTCTTTACCTTTCCAGCAGGTTGTGTATGGCCTTGAACAGGAGCGTCCTGCACTCGTAGGACAGCCCACACTCCCAGAGCCCCTCCTCAGCCACTGAAAGAGAAGAAGAAAACAATCATCAGATTCTAAATCTCAATATTTTATTATGTCTAATAATAAAAGAAACAGAAATGATATTCTCCGTGACAGAGAAACATCTGCACGCACCAGCTTGAGGATAATAAACAACACATGATTCAGCGTTTAACTGCATGTGTTTATGGCACGCTCTGTCAAAACATGCTGCATGTGCTGATGAGAAAACCTGCACATCGTATCAGACATTACACCGAAGATGAGATTGTGTGGAAGCATCGCAGTGTGTGTGTGTGTGTGTGTGTGTGTGTGTGTGTGTGTGTGTGTGTGTGTGTGTGTGTGTGTGTGTGTGTGTGTGTGTGTGTGTGTGTGTGTGTGTGTGTGTGTGTGTGTGTGTGTGTGTGTGTGTGTGTGTGTGTGTGTGTGTGTGTGTGTGTGTGTGTGTGTGTGTGTGTGTGTGTGTGTGTGTGTGTGTGTGCTGGGCTGTACAGCTGTCAGGTTGGCTGCAGCCACAGCCCATTCAAACCCCATGCAGTTGTCAACAGCAGTTAGTTTATAGAGTGAGTGCGGCTGTATGGTTGCAGGATGACACACATGCGTGCGTGCTCAGGTTTGAACATGCATCCAGAGGAGTTTGAACTCATCCCTTTTTTTTCCCCTGCGATATTTGAGCAGCTCAAGACAAAACGTGGTCAGATCAGCTGCACTCTGAGGATCCGAGCCTCTGGCATGTCAGCGGCTAGTTCACACGTGTGAACAAATGTGTGTGTGAACAATTGAACACCCTACTGATTTCTTTACACCAACCCCCATTGCCCTGCTCCTAAAAAGAACACATTCACACACACACACACACACACACACACACACACACACACACACACACACACACACACACACACACACACACACACACACACACACACACACACACACACACACACACACACACACACACACACACACACACACACACACACACACACACACACACACACACACACACACACACACACACACACACACACACACACACACACCGCGGCCAGTTAACAGCGCTTCTCTTTGTTCTTTGCCATATACCTGCAGGGCTCCTGGAAGAACTGGAGGATTGTGGGTGGGTGTTGTGTTTGCTTATAGGGTGGTGGCAAACAAACCAAGCATCACAGAAATACACAAGAAAAAAAGGAATGAAAGACAGAGGCAGAAAGCCTGGGGGATGGGTGGCATACACACCAGCAGAGGTTTCTCTTTCCCTTCTCTCTCTTCCTTCATTTGTGTATGTGTGTGACGTGTGTGTGTGTGTGTGTGTGTGTGTGTGTGTGTGTGTGTGTGTGTGTGTGTGTGTGTGTGTGTGTGTGACGTGTGTGTACTCATTTCTCCTTCTCTGTTGCTTTGTTGATATTTCACTCCTGTGTTTTTTTTTTTCTTCTTCTTCTTTCTTCTTCATACCAGAGTGAATGAAATGTCCTTACTCGCCAGAATTACCCTGTAACCATGGAAACGCTGGCGGTGAGAACATGGCGCCCTGGCATTCAATTTCAACACTGGTCCCTCCCGCCCCTCACCCTCCTCCTTCCCCTCCTTTTCCTCTGTTATAATGCTCCCAACACCCCTCCACCCCCCCCCCCCCCCCTCTACCCACCCACCCCTCATTTACTCCTGCTTCAGGGCTCAGACAGGAAGCTCGCTCTAGCCAGCTCCTCCACAGAGCAAGATAGAGCGAGCACCACGAGCAGAATGCCAAGTCTCCGGCAAATCCAGCTCATTAGCTCTCACTGTCTCTATATCTCCCTCTGTTCAAAATCCCACAAACTTTCTTTTCTTCTTCTCCCACTCTGCCAATCCTGCACAGCCCATCTTCATTTACTCTCGTCATGACCGGCTCCACAGCAGGCTCTTGACCCCCTCGAACTCCCCCAAAACACCGCCTCCTCCCACACAGAACTTGACAAAAATGAAGCACACACCCCAAGAAGAAAGGACTTGAAGTCAACTTTTCCACATTAGCTTCCCTAACTCCTGCATGTGAATCGGTAGCGCCTAAGCAGTTACAGTTTTTTTGAAATAATCGCATACTTAGATGCCAGAGAAAACATGCAATCTACATAAGACACTCCTGTTCATATTGTAGCTGTAAAGGAGCCAGCTCACTGCAGCATATCAGCACAAGGTGTGACAAATCACTCTCGCAAGCAAACAAGGTCAGGCATCCACACGAGCGTGCAGCAGCGAACACATCCTCACATGAACGTTATAAATATAGAAAATGGAGTGTGAAATAAAACAATGATTTGATACATTGAAGAGTGATTTTCTGTAGGGATGTGTGAGCCAAAAAACCCCATGAAATCGTCATTGTATCAAGCTGCCGCCATGTTTTGAGTTTTTACTGCCTGTTAATCAGAGGAGGAACACAGATGGCTCGAGGGGAAAGCGCACTGTAGACACTAAATGCACAGCTAAGTGCAATAGGGCTTTAAAGCATCATGATCCATCATTCATCACAGCCGGAGCTACAGGGAAGTGCATCATGCCTGAAAGATCTTAAAGGCACTGGATGTAATCAGCCTCAATTAGATTCAACTGAAAGCTCATCATTTATGTTTTTAATTGATTTTCTCTCATAAATGCCAGATTCTTTTAAATAGGCAGATCCATTCTGTAAAACCAATTCAATCAAATGAAAAGAAATAAAACACAGTATTCTGATTTAAAGACAAAAGTCATGTTGGTTTCCACCGATAGAAAGTGAAGAACAACATGTTTTGTAAACACAAATAGACTGACTGATTATGTAACATGAAAAAAATATTTAAAATATAATATTAACACAATTAAAAAAATATTTGTAATAATAATAGATTTTTACCCAATTAAACGATATTTAACGTTTCATAATAATATTAAAATATGAGCCCTATTTAAACTGCAACATGTCTAATTAGCACCAATCGGAAATGTTTATTGTGCAAACCCAATGTGCAATTAATCTCACACTTAATTACAAACCCTCTGTAATTAAATGATCCAAAAACAATGTGTGTACTAAACTGTCAGAACCATTATCAACGTGTGCATGTGTTCATCCTAATGCACGCAGCGTGTGTGAGAACTGGTTCCCAAAGTGCCTTAGTGCACAGGCTTGCCTTTGCACGTGTGTGTGTGTGTGTGTGTGTGTGTGTGTGTGTGTGTGTGTGTGTGTGTGTGTGTGTGTGTGTGCGTGTGTGTGTGTGTGTGTGTGTGTGTGTGTGTGTGTGTGTGTGTGTGCATTTGTGTACAGTGAGGTAATGTCCTTACAAATGCACGGTTATTTAACATAACAACCTTCCTTCCCCCATATCCGTGCCTCATTGCTCCTAACCGCCGCGCCACCCCAAACACAAACAAGCAGTGATGGAACTGGGTCGCCACTACCACTCTCTGGATTTCCACCTCTCATTCTCTCCATCCAGCACCATCTCTCTCTTTTCCCAGTGTGTTTGACCCTCTCTCTCTCTCATTTGAACTCTTCTCATCTCTCTTTTGCCTCCCCGGACTGTGTTGGTCTCACACCAGGGACTGACCACGCACCACTACAATACTGGGCTAACAAAACACAAGGATGTTATTGATCCGAGGGGGGGGGGGGGGGGAAGACGGGAGTCGAGGTGTGACATCACTCTATCTCGGACACGATGACCGCTCTCCACATATTGCCTTCCTCTCTCTCTCTCTCTTTCTCCCTCGTTCATTCATTTGTCTTGGATCAATATCACCAGCAGTATTGGCGTCCAGTGGTGTCTCAGCAGCTCTCACTGGGCAATGTGAGTGTGTTTAATGTAACAGTGTGTGTGTGTGTGTGTGTGTGTGTGTGTGTGTGTGTGTGTGTGTGTGTGTGTGTGTGTGTGTGTGTGTGTGTGTGTGTGTGTGTGTGTGTGTGTGTGTGTGTGTGTGTGTGTGTGTGTGTGTGTGTGTGTGTGTGTGTGTGTGTGTGTGTGTGTGTGTGTTTCATTTCACACAAAAGCCCACTGCCACTTTACTAATTAGCTGCCCTGCTGCATGTCTGAGTAGAGGTTGGTCTCTGTTTTCTGTGTGTGTGCGTGTGTGTGGTGTGTGTGGTGTGTGTGGTGTGTGTGGTGTGTGTGGTGTGTGTGTGGTGTGTGTGTGTGGTGCATAGCAACATGCTTTAGTATGGTTACGTGTTTTTTGTAGAAGGAGAGAGGAAGATTACTGTACAGATGGACAGAAAGAGAAACCGAAGGATGAAGAAAGAGCTGCAATGATTGGTTGGATAATCCAATAATTAATAAGCAGAAAAATGACTGTTAACTATTTAGATAACTGCTTGATTGTGAACGTAATTTAGTGTGCGAAATTGGGCACAAAATGCTGTTTTCAGAGTCTCAAATATGAAGATTTCCAGTTTTTTGATGGCAGATGAATTGATAATGGAAGCAATTGTTATCTGGAACATAGAAGAGAGGGACGATAACGAGTCTGTGGAAGTGTGTGATAAGGCCAAAATATGATTGCGATACATATCAGAACAATATCTCGATATCTCCAATATGAAATAAACATTTTTTAATCTTTATGTAAATTATTCATTTTTGTGTGGCTGAGATGAATAATAATAATAATAATAATGGGTTCCATTTATAAAGCACTTCATATATGAATTCAAATCCCGAAGCGCTACAAGTAGTGAGCATGAACAGTATAAATAAACATTACACAACACGGTAGAATTAATTAAAAAGGTGATAAAAATGTCTAGGCAAAGGCTCTTTTGAAGAGATGGGTTTTGAGGCCTTTTTTAAAAGCCTCCACGGTCTGTGGTGCTCTCATTTGGTCGGGGAGAGCGTTCCACAGGCTGGGAGCAGCCGAGCAGAAGGCCCGGTCTCCCATAGTACGGAGCTTAGTCCTGGGGGGTTTGAGGAAATTGGAGTTGCTGGAACGGGTGGTCCGCAAGGAGGTATGGGGGGTGAGGAGTTCCTTGAGGTAGGGAGGGGCAGTTCCATGGACACACTGGTGGGTGAGGACGGAGACCTTGAATTCGATCCTCAGTTCCACGGGTAGCCAGTGTAGTGCTTTAAGGATGGGGGTGATGTGATCATATTTGCGCACCCTCATCAGGATCCTAGCAGCGCTGTTCTGGATGTATTGGAGCTTCTGGATGCTTTTGTTAGGGCTCCCGATGAGGAGTGCATTGCAGTCGTCCAGCCTGGAGGAGACAAAGGCATGGACCAGCTTTTCGGCATCAGGCAGAGTGAGTGTGGGTAATGTCAAGGTAATTCAAAAACCTTCAACACATGCACTTGATCATGCTCCTGTGTGAACCCTCAACATACACGACCAGATTTATAATGTAATACAAGTGCTGTAAGAAATTGGACACACTTCTGTAAACGTTTTAGCGTCCTGCAAAGCTATGTAGTACTACATCTTCATGACTACCTGACACGAGTGTAAGCGGTTTATCAACAGCCTGAGGTGCTGCATGAAGTCTGCAGACGTAAAAGAAAGCTGACTGTTTTAAAAACACAGATCATGTCAGGAAGTTTTAGATCAGCACAAAGAAGGGTCATTGTTAGGTCATCATTATGGATTAATAAGGCAATGCCGATTTTTTATTAGGATTGGATGTTACAGTTCAGTGACACTCCCTCTCGTCCTCCCGCGACTTCATCATTCCTATTTTTTGAGCTACCTCTGACTCGGATTCTCCACATGGGAGGGAAATTCCCACCAAGGACAAGCATTTATACGTTATGAGCAAAACAGACTTCTAAAAGGTCAGATTTCCCAAAAAACAACAAGAGAATAACGAAAGGAATAGTGATGAGGGAGACACCAGAAACCCAGAGGGGATTACTTATAGCACTTACAGTCCACTGTCTTACTGCTCACTGTTAATATCCCAATAACATGCTGTATTACCCTGGCACTGAGCCAGAGTTAATGCAGCTAGGCAAGCAAAAAACAATATATTCTTAATTCATTCAGACAGGGAACATTACACCTTAACAATAGGACTCCTTTTCTACTGCAGGAAGTTAGAAATCAGGGTGTTAGGACCAGCTTAAATAATCAGGAACGTGTCTTATCATAAGAGTTCCTTTCTTACAAAATGTCTTATCCTCATTTGTGGCACATTTCTCCATTTTGTTCCTTTGACCAACTCATTCTGAGGTCAGAAGTGTCAGAGCCCCCTGACCTGAGCTATATACAACTGAGCAATTACATTATACATATTATTTCAAGGATTTGTTTACATTGTATTGACAATTTCCACCGCTGATTAAATCCAAACTGTAACAACTGTGTTTATTTGCACCCAATTACTCAATAAACTGCCATTAAATCTGAATATGAACATCTGCAGTGTCCAAAAGCAAGTTTGTCATCAGATATTTCCATGGGACTGAGAGCGGTCTCCATCCATTAGTCACAAACATTCTTGAATTTTTTTATCAGATTTCACCCCCACGGTTTCTCTTTAACATTGATTTGAAACAGCGTTAGTGTCCTGTGTAACTGAAGTGAGTTTTTAAAAAAAAAAGTAAATAGCTCTTTGTTTAAGCCCATTCTTTCTGTTAACCAGCACTTGTGGAGTTTAGAAGAAAAGTTAACCTGCAAGCTTTCGTGTTTCTCTCTTAAATGTATAAGAAATACAGCTCTACAGGCGTAGGTGTTATTGCTCCTGAGACGTTCTGTTTTAAGTCACATGAACATGAGCTGCCTGATATTAAAGCGGAAAAGGTTACAGGGTCAGACGAGGTCAATCTTCATCAAGGACATGATATCACACAGTTTCCCTTAATCCATTGGTACGTAATTGCGTATTTGTACAACCCTATATCATTGGCCTTGTGTTTAAATGGTTGATACTGATGTGTATTCGTCTCACTGTTTGCTTTAGACATATGGGGGTAAATATGTTCTCCTAGAAAGAGGGTATTTCCTTTTCTCATTGCAGTCAAATGCATCACTTTTAATTGACTCTAAGAGAGATGATCACCATGTGGCATATTTTCATTCTCACCATCTCACCTTATGTCTACCTGCTCCTCAGGTCATTAAGCAGCCAACACCCTGTCCTTGTGACAGTCACCTACACTTGCTCATGCTCCAGTGACACCGTTTCCTAAACTTTTAGCAACACCTGTCAACACAAGCGGGTCTCTGCAGCGCCATTATACACACCCCACCACAACATCCAGAGGCCAGTAAAACTTAAACTCTTCAGGCTTTTGAATTAGACTTATTATCAATCCTTAAACAAAGCACAATGACTCACATTGCCTTCATGTCACAAGTGAGGAAGATTGACAGACTGCTTGCAAACGCAGTTAACCCAGTTTACCAAATGTCTCTCCGATCAACCTTATTATGACGATCACATTTCAATAAAGATATTGTTATAGGAAAACATGTATTTTCATGTACCAAAAGAGATATGTTAAGAGGAGAAAGAAAAGGGAGCAACAAAGAGGAATACATATATATAACCCATATGTTATACATTCATCAGAACATATATGTCATTTCATACAATTTGACTGCACACATGGCAGGCACTGAGACCCAGAAAGATGGAGGAGGAGGAGGAGGAGGAGGAGGAGGAGGAGGAGGAGGAGGAGGAGGAGGAGGAGGAGGAGGAGGAGGAGGAGGAGGAGGAGGAGGAGGAGGAGGAGAGTGAAGGGATGAGGGGAAAGTCTGGAATCAATTAGGTGAATGAGCCCGAGTTGCTTGCATATTTGTGGGAGTGAGTCAGGCAGAGAGGCAAGAGAAGGGACCAGGGTGTGAGCGTTGTGCCATGAGCATATGAATTCATATAAACACAAGCACTCAAAAACAACAGTAAATGCCAACTTAGTGAGTATTTGGTGACATTGTGCGTGTGAGTATTGGATCAGTCCAAATGTTGTTGATGGTTCGTTTCCCCCCCGACAGCACCACCGGACCAGAAGAGTCAGGTTGCAGCCCGAAAAGCCCCACCTCTCCTGAGCTGAGGTCAAAGTGGAGGGTAAGAACGGCTGGCTGGCGCTGACCCAAACCATGTCAACGCAGCAGCTCTCCGTGTTCCCTTACACAACTTCCCCTCGTTACTTCTTTCTGCACTGAATTCAGAGCACAGTTTTATATCGCTGGCTCTGACGGAGGGGGGATTTGACTTGAATGAAAAAAGAAGAAAGCTGTACAAGGCGTACGTCTCCCTGCGAGAGGAGGTTCACAGGACAAATCTGAATCTGCAGACGTCACAATATGCACAGAATATATCACGTCACAACTTACAGAATGTGGTTTATTCACGTGCTATTATTGCTACACAGCATGCCACGGTGCTGCCAGCGATGCCCTGGTGTGAATACTAGGAGTCTAAAGCATCTCTGCTGCCGGCATGCATAAAGCATACTGATGAGAGAGGACAGAGGGATGCAACATAGAGTGAGTGGTACTGTATGTGTGCCTGCGTGTGTCAAATAGCAAGGGGGTATACACTTAGAGGTGTAAAGGTGTACTTCTCTAGGGAGTCAGCGTCTCGTGTGCAAACAGAGATGTGCTTCCCAGACAAAGCCACACCTGTTACACACTGAGAAGGGAGGCAACCATCATTGGCATGCAGGAAATAAATAATAATATATGATAGAAATACTTCATTAAAAACAACAAAGATAAATCACTAAATCGACATGTTAACAACAGCTGCTGTTCTTTTCAAGCCAACAAAGCAGGCAGGAGATATTAATATGGGCTTATGTTCAAGTTTAATGTGGGTTTCGTTTCTACTTCTTAGAGATTAAAATCTTACCTCTGCATGTTTCCACATTTGTCAGCTGTGTTGTTTGTTGTTGTATTCAGTAAACAGAAATGACACATAAGCTCTCTAATTTATTTAGCAACTCACCAGTCAGTCCTGCGCTCATTTGGAGTGATTCTGTACTGGAATCATTAGAAAGAGCATGTTGACAGTGCCATTTATAATTGACGAGATATTTACTGTATTAATGTGGAGGCGATGGTATAATTAGTGTGATTGGAGAGGATATAGCTGGGGCTATAAAAGCAACATTAAGAGCAACATGAGATGGCTCTCTAATACAACCTGCTATAGAAATGCATGTGTGTGTATACTTGTGTGTTTAGAGGTGTGGGGTACATGCAGAAAGGGAAACCAGGGCATGGTTAGAGGGTAAGAAAGAGAGGAATGGAAACAAAGCAGATTCAAAATAGAACAAGGAAGAAGGAAAAGAGGTCTGCATTAAACAGAAAAATGGCAGAACATTTATGATAGAACATGTATGGAAATGAAAATTGATTCTTTAGATGCTGATGCAGGGGAAAAGAAGGAACGTGTGTGTGTGTGTGTGTGTGTGTGTGTGTGTGTGTGTGTGTGTGTGTGTGTGTGTGTGTGTGTGTGTGTGTGTGTGTGTGTGTGTGTGTGTGTGTGTGTGTGTGTGTGTGTGAGAGACAATCAAAAAATGAGACAACTGTACAGAGAAAAGCCAACATAATTATCCCACAGCATTACATCATTTGACAGTCACTTAGCTCATTCACACACACACACACACACACACACACACACACACACACACACACACACACACACACACACACACACACACACACACACACACACACACACACACACACACACACACACACACACACACACACACACACACACACACACACACACACACACACACACACACACACACACACACACACACAGATCTGGTCATGTTTGGGATGCTGCGGATGGTTGGATGCTAAGTGCCAAGTGATTTCCAATAAGTCACTGAGAAATAAAGAAACAAATGGGACGTGCATGTATTATCATGAAAACACACTTTGTCTCTGTGGTCTCAACTGGCCTCTTAAATATTATCCTTGAGTTGAAGTTTAACAACAATTTCTCTGCTGAACCGTATTTAATTAATATTGAAGAAGACAGTAATTCCCCAAAATGTTGCTTTAACATGATGTTCCAAGTGTTTGCCAAGTGCCTGCACCTCAATTATTACTGGTTTATTTGCTGACCATGTAACCTGTATTATTATTATAATATTGTGTATTCCCTTCACATTTTGAGTTTTATGGCTCCCAAACGGCAGCATGCATTTCTCATCTTGTTCCATAATTGCTTTAACAGTCTACCTTTTCCTCTCAGATGAATTATGTTTGTCTGAATAAACAGGAAATAACAGCACCTGTTTATTTATGTTGACGTAGTCGAATGTGGTGAGGATGAAATGTATTTACAATTTGCTATTAATGTAAGCAGGTGTTTATGAGCAACTGCAGTGGTTGTCTTTATGGCCACATCCATCTAATGTAGATTTACACCTGGAATATACTGTAGGCTTTTTCGCTGGGATTATGTACCGCCCACCCTACTCTTTACTAAAACTGCAATTAGAGCATTTCCCTCCACCTGTTTCAGGAACATTTTAATTTGAGCATAACATTTGTAGAAAATCTTTAAGTATCCCAATCAGGTTTATATGCCTTGCTGAGCTGGAAATGGGGGTGTAGCAATAGAAATGGCGGCAGATGAAAACCCCTGTTAGCACCATTGAGGAGAAATGTCTCAAATATGTGCCTTATTTCAATCACGTTTTCCATTGTTAAGTACATTTTACTGGTGCAATGTCACCTCTTCTTCTGCAATGGTTTAATGGCAACCCTTCTGGAGATTTAGCACAACGTCTCTTTATCTCAATGCCCCTAATACCGAATATTTATATAACAGTTGTGAATGGAAACTTTACTTGCACTCTCTTTTACTGATTTCTTGGAAATGTGTGTTCAGTTTGATGTTCATTGAAATAGACACTAGGCTTATCAGAGAACAACAACTAGAAAGTGAATAACAACACTACTGAGTCATAGAGAAACACTCATGCAGAACATCCTTCTTCCTTCAGATGCTGACTGAAGATAAACGGAGTGTATTAGATAGACGAAGAGTTCAGGGATTTATATACCTACAGTCACAACACTATTCTGCTAGAAACTATCGAATACCATCAAAAACATCTGAAACCTTGACTTCACTTCCTCTTTTCTTCTCCTAAGAAACTACCACAACATCAACCTGGCTCTGAATGTGCCTGTGCTTGTTCATACTGGGAAGATATCCACGTCATTAAAGGAAGGTGGACTCTGGCAGTGTAACCACATCAGGGGAGGTTATTGACGCATGATCAAAAAGATGTGTTTGACTCGTTGTTCCAGAGGAAGTGGAGGGCTGGAGAGTGGCTGCAACTATTCTGTGTGTTACCTGCAACACCATCTCTGTTGTGTTATTCAGGTAGAAGTGACACTTCCTGTGAACTCCCACTCATTCAGCTGTCAACATAATGTGTCACGAGTCAAGCAGCTGCAAGACAAATATCTAAATTAGAGTTTTTTTAGTACAGCCTGATGATTTAATATATGTAAACATTCTGAATAATGTTAGCTTAACATCATGTAAGCAAGCTAGAGAGAAACACGATTAATATAAATAAGGAAATGGTGTAGCACACCAACAAATAACAAGCATTGTACTGATGCACAATAAAAATTAAACACTATTAATTTTAATAATATTAAAATTAAAATATAAGAACATGATATCATTAATCACTTTTGCCTGAGCAGTGGAGCTGTAGCGTTGTAAAAGGGCCCATTTCTGTGGTGCTGACCCTCATGTTAAGCCACAGATACTTGAGCACCTCATTAGAAGTGAATAGGCCTCGAGGTGGGAGGCAGGGCGGCTATTGAGAGGCTTAGCGGGTCTCCACAGGGCTTCCTAACTGCCACTAGAGGGGAGAGGAGAGAGGGAGAGGGAGAGGGAGAGACTGACAGCAAGCCTCTCTCACTCAAGGATGAGGGAGGGATGGAGAGCTCTCCTCTCTTCCCAGGATGCATCATTCATGGCCGTGTCTGTCCCCGGTCCTTGGAGCACTAACAGTGTGAGGATTGATGTCTTAGCACTGCAGACAGAGATTTAAAACACTGCCAATCATCTTATATCTAATGGTAGCCAAGTACAGGCTTAATTGATGAGGAAATTAAACAAAAAATAAATGGAACAATGGAAAGTAGTGACGCCGCATGGTCATAATTCATACCAGGCAAAGGTGGTAGAATCTTATATCACAGCGCTGATGTTTACAAAATGTTCAAAATGCAATCTAACTTAATGCGCACATTTAATACATTTAGATTCCTATTGTCTTAACCACACTTGAGTTTGTAAATATATAATGTTGTATCTTATTATGTTTGTGACTTGACAAACCAAAAGAAGATTCTTGTGTGAGGATTTTGCTTCAAACTCCAAAATGATCATTTCGGCTTTTGGCCTCATAAGGTCTTATTATATTATCCAGGTTTAATCAATTCTTCAGATTTCTCTGCCATTTGAGGCGGAGCTGAGGTTATGGAGGATCAAGGATAAACAGAAATGCCTCCTGATGATGATAGACCGGCCCATCGTGAAAAGAGTGAGGGAATTTATTTTAGTAACATCACCAAGCAGTGACTTTATAGTGGAATGCTCGAAAAGCCAAACAACTAAAAGAACAATAGGTATTTTGGCAGGTATCTATTTAGTAAGCAATAGTGCGACTGAACAAATGCATGCTATCAAAAGCCAAGTGACAGAGTGCATGCCTTCACTTTCAAAACATTGACTTTCATGATTGCTAATTGTTTTAACAAACAGCTGAAGTGCCTATAGGAGAATAGCTATTGTGCAGACATTGATTTTGTGGGTAATTCAAGATCAGCATTTCTATGCTGCTGATAAAAACGCCATGGGAGAAAATCAATGTGGCCGTTTTGTCACTTGATGCCGGCTGAGGCCTTACAAGCTGCAGAAATCAAAGGTGGCTCGCTCAGGTCGGAAGGAAACACCAACAGTATTAATCCTCATCACCTATTTAAAAATGTATGTATAGCCTTCATTTCTTCCATCTTTGGCGTTTGGCTTTCATTTTCACATCACAGGTGTCCTGATCTTAGACAAATGCTGAAGTAAGAAGAAGTGCAGGAGTGCTTTTCTTAACTATCTCTACAAACAAACATTTTATTTAGTTTCCTCTTGTTTTATAGCTCAAGGTATGATTGTGTTTTAGTTGTTTTTTGCATCTATTTAACTACTTTAGTTGAATCTGCTGTATATACGACTGCATATGAAAACAACTAAATGCTTTTATGAATGAAGAATACAAATGATACAAAAAACAGGGCTTTACAATCTGTACAACATACAGTTGTACAGATTGCCTGCTATCCTTAGATGCTTAATTCTGACAAAACAAACACTTATAAATGAAAAAACTGAAAATAAATATTTGCCCATTCATACAGTTTATGATGCCTTGAAGGTGCCTTGGTCAGACCCACTCTGAATGAATTAAATTCTGTATCTATTTTTAGTGCACATAAAGGTTATTGTTGGCAACAGTTGTCAGATAAATAAACAAAATGTACTTGCACTTGTATACCGTAATTGTGAATAGAAGTGTGTAAAATTATTATTGGCCATTAACATGAAAACAGCAATGGAGGCAAACTAAGGAAAATACATAAACAGAGGCTTTTTATTTTAAGGCGTTCTTAACAACCTGTATTCTGTATTAGCAGTGGATTGCTCATCTTCCTTAACGCCATATTGAAATGTCATGCTCTCCCTCCCTCGTACTTCCCTCCATCTCAGTTTCCCTCCAAACACACCCCTCAACTTTTTAACTTTTCTCACCACACTCACACCAGTTCCTTCCCCTTCCTAAATCCCACACAACCTCTCTTCTTTCTCACTCTACTTCTTCTTTACTCCAACTCCGCACACTCTCCATCGATCTTTTAGTTCCTCCATCTCTTCCTGTGTCTTGCTCTCTCACCAACACACACAAAGCTCTCATTCTTTCAGTTTGTGGCTTTTCTTTCAAAACCGAAAAGCTTGCGAAGGCAAAAACCTACACCCCCACCCCTTTCTCAGTGCAGCTGGGGAAAGCTTCTCCCCTTCTTTTTTTTTCTCTCTCTCTCTCTCTCTCTCTCTCTCTCTCTCTCTCTCTCTCTCTCTCTCTCTCTCTCTCTGTCTGTCTGTCTGTGCGGGGTCAGGAGGTCACAGGCCACCACGCCCTGACAACCCACAAGGGGAGGAGAGAAGAAGAGGAGGCGTGAAGGAAATCAGAGATCCTCCGTCCTTGCCCAACAAATGTACAGACAAGTAAACATGACTTGAGGCAATTTTTTCCTCAGCTCTCAGTCTGCTTTATTTCATGTTTCCTCGCTCACTTTCCCTCCTAATCTGCCTCGGTTTCTCCAGGAAAAGTAAGAGAAAAGTTTCCCCCTTCCAAAAACCAGTAAATCTGTGACAGCATACTGTACATGCGTCCGTCCAGTTTGAAAACAGTCATTAACGAGGAACAGACTGATCCTTCCTCGCAGATTGGAAATGAGAGAGATGTGAACAGGAGGTGTGAAGTGAAAATGTGTCAGTGTAAGTTGTTTTTTGCTGGCAGCATGGCAAACAAGGAACTTAAAAAAGAAAAGTGCAGAACAACAAACCAACTGCATATCTAACTGCCCAGAGAGAAATCGCAGATGTTCTTCTCTCCCTCCAAACAAACCACTTGTATTCTGCTTTTTAAAGCATGAACTCTCGTCATACGCACACTCCCCTCCCTTTCTCTCTCACTACATATATCTCTCCCTTGTCCTACCCCCTCCCTCTCCTTCATCTACCCGCCCCTCCTCCCCTCTTTTTTCTTGCTCATGTTTTCTCTCTTTTTTTTGCTACCATGGAATCGCCGCTTTCCACATGTGACTCACTTTTTCACCAGCCAAAGCCAGACAGAAAATAGTGTCTCCTCTCCACCACTCTGACTGGGTCCCTAGGTGAAGCAGCATTTCTTAAGGGGGCTCTTATACCTCCATAGGTCTGTCTCTTTCAGCGAGGTTGTTCCCTATTGAGAGACATGTGTCAGCCGGCGACCCAGTTCCCGATTCAAGGGAAAAATTGAGAGGCTAATTATTCATTCCCTCTGTTTGAGTTGTGATTCTGAGAAGACAACCCCTGAAGGAATAAAGAGAAGGAGTAGGCCTTGATTGGCACCCGTACACCCCCACTTTTTATTTGCCAAGGAACTGAGTGTGCTTGCAGACATTAGCCACCCTAACATCACAGAGAGCAACCCAAAAACAAGGGAGGAGAGAGAAAATAAAGCACAACAAAGCCTGAACAGAGGAGGAGTAGCAGGAGGAGGTGGGGGGGGGAGAGAGGGCTGGAAGAGGTGAGCGTCAGAGGAAAGATTAAATGCCAAGTAAAACTTGTTGACAGAAAAAGGGTCTTGGAAGTAATTTAAGATCAGGACTGGATTCTTGGCAGATAATTACAAGAATCTCTTTAAACAGTTCTCCATTTCAAATCAGCAGGGTTAATCCGATGCTATGAAGGTTTGGAACTGAGGTGTGCTTTTTATTTCACTTTTTGTAATATGTGGAATGCCAGTGGGGATGAATATCAGCTTGCACTATGAACATGTTACCATCAGGTTGCTGTTCAACATTAACTGAGGTTTCTTTCACTTTCATTGACTCTTTAATTCACTTCCTGGTTGCTTTATTATACCAGAACTGACCCGTGTGGCCCTTATCTTGTTAATCTTTAACACCTTTCATGCAAATCCTATTCACTGCTTTATGACTAGAAGTCATAACCTTAAAAGGCTTCCTAACAAAACGTGTGTGCACAGAAATTAATACTTTCACCCACGTTTTCAGGTGAGAAACACACTTTACAGCTCACTGGCACCTGCTCTGTGTAACAGTATTCAACATGCATCCAGGGAGGATGCTTCAACGTGTTTGCACAGCCCTCATTATTGCTGCTGTGCATGCAGGGATCACATTGGCACAATGCTAAGCAGGCAGAGCAATGCTGTGTAGCTCTTGGAGCATCGCCTGTGACAACTCCACTTGATAATTTGCCATTGTATAAGTAACAAAGGCTGTGTAGGTAGGGTGGAGGCAGAAGAAGAATGAGGCAGGAGAATAAAGAGAAGTAAAGGGGAGAGGCAAGGGATAATAAAACACATCATAACTCCCAACTACCTCCCAGATCCTAAAATTGCACATATTATGTTGGCACTGAGAATTTGTCGGCCCCAGTTTGACCTTAAAGGTGATATTTCACTGTATACAGAATTTACAGCTGCTCACTGGCATAATCAACATGAGTCGAAGAGCCGGCACTTTGGGATCACCCGTTTGCATCCAGGCTGTGATAATCAGCCAGGTGAAATGGACAGCGTACTCTATTCACTTAACAACCGCTGCTCAGATGCACTTCAGCAAAACACTTAATCCGTCAATGATTCAAGGAGGGCCCTAAGTAGGAGATTGTGGCAGTACTGCGCTGGATATGATAGTACTATTAGGTGCACAGGTGCAAATACTGTATCTGTCTGCAACTGCTAGAAAAACCTGCACTAGAGAATTACAAATCAAAACTCAGCACTTTAAAGAATATTTGGACATCTTGGAACATATGTTTATTCGCTTTCTTAAAGGGGCTCTATAATGATGATTTCTAGGTTCATATTCGTTTTTTCCTCTAATGTGACATGTTTACATGGTTTAATGTTCAAGAAGGTCTTTATTTTTCTCATACTGTCTGTGCTGCATCACCTCTTTTCACCCTCTGTCTGAAACCAGAGCCAAGTCTGCTCTGATTGGTTAACTGGCCGGCTCTGTTGTGGTCAAACTTAGGGATGTCTCTCCCCTTCGCCTATCACGTACAATGTGCTGGAGCTGGTGGGGCATTTCTGTGACGTCATCTATTTTCGTTAG
Source organism: Pseudochaenichthys georgianus (assembly GCF_902827115.2). Lineage (NCBI taxonomy): Eukaryota > Metazoa > Chordata > Actinopteri > Perciformes > Channichthyidae > Pseudochaenichthys > Pseudochaenichthys georgianus. The sequence goes on along the minus strand of NC_047514.1, from coordinate 16,427,205 downwards.
TTACTTAGTAGGCTACTATATTTTATATTCTTTTAAAGTCTAGTATTGTGTGTAATGTTGTATTTCTAGTCTTCTTGTAATGTACTATTTCCTACCTAACTGCAGAATAATTTCATATCTTGTAAGGTTGATGTTCTTTGTGCATTGCCCATGTAAAAAATAAATGAGATATAACATAACAACATGCACAGTGTTGCCATCTATTAGCCGATATGTGATCTGGGTCTAGTTCTATCGTTTGTTTAATCTGCACAAAAGCCTAAGTGGAAAATTATTTTACAGGGGGTTATGTGGGGGGGGGGTATTTTTCGGCATTGTGCAGCGACTTCCTGGAGTTTTGTCATCACTGTGAGGTTACTCCCCGTAAATCGTGTTTACACTTGGGTTAGTGTATTTTTCAGAGATTCAAATAACTTCTTTAATGAGACAGACTTTGTAGGGCTTTAATTGGAGAGGATGTAAATGTTTCAATACCTGTCCTGAATTAAATACTAATTATGTGGTTCCAACTACACAAACTGGTGGAACGAAAGGCTTTTGAAGTGCACATCTGCTACTGCATCTTTATTCTTTTCTAATGTAGAGTAGTAACAAGCAAAAACATTTTGGCTGATGCCTTTGTTAGTCACTCTCGCAATGCAACCTTTTTTAATTGGTTAGCAGCGGTGTGCGTGATTAGAACAAATCAAACACAGACACTTCACTAACGTAGACATAACACGTTTCTATAAAATATGAAATGCTCAATGGTAGGTGCCCTGAATTAAACTATAAGCTACGTCCTTCAAGTGTTAAATCCAAATGTAAAATAACATTGGATTTGGATCCTGTTATAGATAATGAAAGAGTCCCTTAAATAAACAGGAAATGAATCCTGTCACATTACTAACCGAGCATCCTCGCCAGCGGATCCATAACGGTAATAACCTCAAACTAACCTGCATTTCTGAAGCAGGTGGCAAGTGGTGAGGAGGGTTTGTCTCCACAGGCCAGATTATGAGTTCACAGCCAGACGTGGACAGATGGAGGCAGAGGTTAGCCCTCCGTCCTGCGTTCCCACACACACACACACACACACACACACACACACACACACACACACACACACACACACACACACACACACACACACACACACACACACACACACACACACACACACACACACACACACACACACACACACACACACACACACACACACACACACACACACACACACACACACACACACACACACACACACACACACACACACACACACACACACACACACACACACACACACACACACACACACACACACACACACACACACACACACACACACACACACACACACACACACACACACACACAATACACACACACATTTGGCAAACCACTTTTTCACAGGACAATTACCTTGCAACCTCTGCCAGCCCAAACTCAAACACACACACGTGGCCAATTACTAACACACACAAGGAATGATAACAGTCACAGTCGCGCCACACACAAAAGAAAATTGTCATGCAGTGTGCTGCACTCACAACTGCTCCAGCTCCACAACAAATGGCAACCAGCTCTGTTTATGAAGGGCCCAGCACCCAGCTGAAGCTTTCTAACACAGGAGACAGACACACTGAGGCGCTCCCCGACATATTTGGCAGAGTTTGTTCAGTTTTTGTTTTTTTAACCCTGTGCCTGAAGTCATGTCCAATTCCTTCCCTCTCTCTGTTTTGGTAATTCCATTATCTCTGATTATTGTCTCATAAGCATTGCTGCTCTAATCCACTTGTTGGTCACATATCTTTGTTACACCAGCCAACCACTGAGCTGATAATGGACTAGGTTTTTAATTCAGTCCTATCTCGCTGGCTCTCCTTTTGACAGTTAGCTGTGATGACAGCTGAATTATGCTTTAAGTCATTTTTAAAATACAATAATGGCAAAAAGGGATTTACAGGTGACTGATTTGTTAGTTTATTTAAAGATGTGGTGTTAAATCACTGCCTGGCATCCCTGTGCATTTGAGTAAGTCGTTTTCTTTTTTTTTTACTTTCATTTTTGAATTAAGTATGCACATAATTTCTCTGAGACAGTGTGGTTAAGACTCCCGTCTCTGGAACAACATTCACCCCCAGCTAGGATTGATTCCAGTCAGAATCTTTTTTTCTGCTGGATTCCCCCTACTTTGTATTCCTCTCAGCTTTATTACAGTTTCAAGAAAGAAGAGAAAAATTCAGTGGGTGGAAGGAAAACTCTTGGTAAAAAAACAACAACATATAGATATTTCCGTTAGGAGTCTTGATATAAGGGTGACAAATACATCTTAAAGGCCATGAATAAAACACTTCTGCAATGTGATATGGGTCTGAGATGCACAAGATGAATGTTTCAGCCACCTCAGATGAAATTATTGTGATCATACAGCATAGATAAACACCTGATACAGTGTAAAGTGAATGGCCCTCTAACTCTTCCTCCTGCTCCTGCATTCACCTTGACCACATGCCGTTTTGGTGACACACACCAGGGAGCCTCGCCTATGGTGTAAGTCATCAGCCCTTCGTTTTATTTTTTTGCTGTAGATGCTCCTAACAAGATAACGCTACACCCACACACTCTTAATCAATAAGATCTTATCAATCTTATTTTAGTTCTCCTTTTTTGTTTGGAGTTTAGCATATTTGTTGGCTGACAAACAAAAATTACATTACCATGTTCATGATCTGGCTGATGCATTTCATTCAGAGTAATTTGTGATGAGTGCAACAGCGTTTACATTTCACAAGCCACCAATCCACTGAAAGAGCTGAAGGGTTCAGAGCCTGCACCGCACAACACTGATTAATGAATCTTTATTTATGATAAAGGACATCTGCACATTTAATGAAATTGTTGTTTAAGGATTGTTTAACACTTTTGTACACTCAAAAGGGTTAGGGTTAGTATTTAGTATTGAGTTAATTAATTAAGTATTTAATTTAGCATCTAACCAATACAAACGCATATTTTACTTTCTTTGAAAATAAATGCACCTTTAATTTTAGTTATATTCATCTCCAGAAATCCTTAAAGAAGGATTGGACAAAGTATTAGTACGAGGTTAATTATTTATTTTTTAAAGAAAGTGCTTTAAAACTGACTCAGATATAGGTTTTGAACGTCTGATGGGGAAGAGGTAATGACTAATGTTCATCCAACTCAGGTAGGAAAGTCATTCCTCTACAGGGAATAAAGGAGACCGCAAGGCCACTGCATGGAGAGGGATAAATAATTGGACAATTGTACCAGAAGAGAGAGCATGGACAGAAGTCTAGGTCGTGACCTGAAAGTACAAAATGAGTTTTGTTTTTAAAGTCAGTATGTATGGCAGGAGAAAGGGAAATGTTAGGACACTGAGGACAATTCTGGCTGCAGCTCCTTGGATAGGATGCAGGGATGGAATAACATTGTCCCAGCTGTCAGAGGATATAAAGTAAAGGAGTACAGTGTTGCCGGTTTCAGAGCAGCAGGAGAAAACTATGGGATGTGGCAAGCGTCTATAAGAGAAAAGACAGAGGCCCAGTAGTGAGCCCTGGGGAACTCCAGTGGAGAAGATGATTATTGAAAACAGAGCTCCTCTCTGCAGCCTTACAGGAATCATTTGGAAATAAACATATGGAGCAAAAACGTAACAACAAAAGAGGGTAATCAAGAAAAGGCATCTTTCTTTCAGCATTTATTTTCTTACACATTCAATAATTGATATATATTGATGTTTTAAAGTTTACTTTTACATTCTGTATGGTGATTTTTCTTTTCTTCTTTCTGTTGACAATTATGTTAGTTTAAATGGTGATCCCAATGCATCTCTTATGCAACCAATTACACTTCCAATAGAGACATGAAACAACTATTCACCGAGTACCGCAGAGTAAGTCATTTAAAAGTCAAGGCAGTCAAAAAGTTAATCCTAGAATTCCCTGTAATGTTATTTAACTTTTTTTTTTCTTTTTAATTAATAGGGATGTCCTCGACTAAGGAGTTAATTCGTTTGAAAACGTCATCTGCTCTTAAATCATAAGGTTTTGTCTCAGAGGCGGCGGGTACTGTAGGCTAGGGAAGGCTAAGCCTTCCCAAATATTTGTGTCACTGCATCCTGGTAAAATACAAATATAATGTAGCCTATAATGTTTGTGTCTTTGACATTAGTGCTGCTACGCAGCCATCTGTGCCCTGTACTACGAAGCCAGTTCAACATACCCTGGATATGTTTGAGTTATCTTAACTAACCCTAACAAACGAGATCTCGCTAAGCGGTCCGACGACGCTGGTTATCAACTCGGTAAATCAAGCCAGGGTTTCTCTCTCCAGCTGAAAGCCCGTTCACGTGAAAGGGGCGGGGTTAGCAACATTTGACCAATCACAAACAGGAACAAGTCAGAGTCGTATCTGGGACAAGTTTACTGACAGCGCAGCGTCATACTTCATTAATGAAAAGTAAACTAATATTAGACAAATATGAACTTTAACCATCCATGACTTAAACATATAATCCAGGATACAAGCCACATAGTTGCACCTGCAAGGTGAATATAACAACTGGTTAAAAAATAAATAAACTACCGAGTGTTTGAAAGCGTACAACAGTTTTATGATACTGCCCCATCTAGACACGAGTGGATCTGACTTTAATTACATTTGAGTTGAGTGTTTCGTCAACCTAATGTGTTGCTTAAAATAATACTCATGCATACAGTATGTGACACTGTGAGTGTTGCACGGCCAGATACGGCTCGAGAAGCTGACTCAGATAAGGAAATATATGATACATTATGATATTATATGATTGATGATGTGATATGAATGATAAGTGCGACACGTCGGCATCTTCCCTGCATACGGCAGTTTAAACTGTATTTCCTTTATCCTGTAATATGACTTTATAGATTTAAACTCCGCACACTGAGCTCTGATTGGTCAGCAGGCGGTGCTTTCACTGAGTTGATCTCTTTTCTATAGACGCCGGAGGCGGGCAGCGTCAGGTAAACATTTGTATTTAGCCTTCCCAAACCTGAGCCTCACGCACCGCCTATGTTTTGTCTATATATCAAAACCCCGATTTAACTCTATCAAGTAAGAATCGTAAACAGTGTTTTTTCACTGCACATTTCACGATATCTCATTGCAATATTTGACACAATTTACATTTTTTTATGTTAAAAGAGGTTGAAAAAAAACTGAAAATCCTAATTTGACCCCAAATGCATCTCAGATGGTGACTCTACACCAGCACATCTAATAAGGCTATTTTAGTACTTCACAAGAAATATCAGATGACATAAAGGCTGAAGAATGTGTTACTCTTATTTTCCTAGATAGTACTTTGTGTGGTCTGTTAGAACAAATGCTACAGCTTTGTCATCAAAATGTCTGTTTAATACAACAAAGACAAAAATAAACCTAAATGTTGACTTCATGTGTATACCGCTCTATGTAGTTTAAAGGCCGACAAATTATATTCGTTCTTTGAAGGCTAATTGAGCTTTCATTTGTTCCCGTCTCTGGTCGCTGTAATGTGGCTGCTGATTGTGTGTCTGTATGCAGCCAGCTGTGACTGAAGCTTGTTTGCACCGGACACGACTCAGACACATGTTTTAGTCATTCGCCTCAGATAAGAAACACCTTACAGTAATTTTAACCAACGCTGGTTTCTACAGCAGCTATAAGGGTTCATGCTCTGTCGCCTTCACACACAGGCAGCACTGAACTAAAGCACTTTTGATTTTAAGTTGAAATGTGTCTTGATTTTTGTCCCAGATTATATGTCTCATGCATTACTGTCAGTATATAGTATATTTACAGTTAGTTTTTTAATAAAGTTACCAGCTGTAGCGTTAATATCATTGGTTACACGCTTCTCACGTTAAGTTAAAAAAAACGTGAAAAATCTTTACACACCAACTTTTAAAAGGCAATACAAAATGTACCTCTTTTATACATCATCATTGAAACGTGATAAAAGAATCTTTGACAGCTTGTACTGTCAGTATTTACATGCACACATTTGACATGTTAGTAGATGCAAAGCCACATAGCATGTGACACTTCTGCTGGATTATAACAAGGTCCAGATCGTATGTACAGTCATACATAAACCATTGTGTGTGTGTGTGTGTGTGTGTGTGTGTGTGTGTGTGTGTGTGTGTGTGTGTGTGTGTGTGTGTGTGTGTGTGTGTGTGTGTGTGTGTGTGTGTGTGTGTGTGTGTGTGTGTGTGTGTGTGTGTGTGTGTGTGTGTGTGTGTGTGTGTGTGTGTGTGTGTGTGTGTGTGTGTGTGTGTGCGTGTGCATGTCTGTGCATGACAACCTGCTAAGTGCTAGTGTGTGTGTGCATTCATATTTATGACTCGTGTCCAAAATACTATATGTCACATTGTCTTTGGCTGCGCTGGCAAAATGCTGCAAACTCATGTGACTCAACAAATGAATTCCGTTTTCTCTCAAAATGTACTTAACCCACACACAAAAGCAAATGCCATCTGAGTTATAGAAAGCAAGCCTGAACGTGATGATAAAACACTTCAAATTGAACCAAAGACAATATCAGAGAGCGCTGGAGTACAGTGGGAGAGGAGTAGGGAGGTAACACTGGATCATAACTACTCATACTGCTGGCACGATCTCAAAGGTATGATTTATTTAGACTAGATTAGTCCTACACTCCAGTGACACTGTGGGATCCAAGGCTTCTTCATCACGACAGCTGCCATAATCACAAGATTTTGTATTAGAATCAGTTGTGTTTATTAGCTCTACTCACAGGCAGCGTTTGTGATCCCTTTATGATGTCAAATAAACTCATAGGGAGTCAGCAAGAGATCAAATGTGCTACTTGAAGCCCCTGAAAAGTGGGTGGCAGGATTTCCAGAGCAGAAGAGGTCTTGAGCTCTAAGGGGAAGGGATGTTATGGAAGTGAGCAGCAGCCAAGCATCAGCAAATATAAATAAATGAAGCACTATATTCCTTCCCTGTCCCACCTTGTCCTCTGTTTGCATGAATATTGTAGCCAACAAAAAATATCTATCTAGTGTTTGTACTGATAGTTAAAGTTAAAGACCGTAATTATGCTTTTTGGGTTTTTTTCTTTCCTGTAGTGTGTTATATATGTTTTTGTGCATGTAAATGGTCTGCAAAGGCTAAAATCCCACAGTTCCCTCCAGGAGTGGACTGGCCATTTGGAATACCGGGAGCTTTCCCGGTGGGCTGGTCGGACAATTCACTAGCAGTATGCTGGTATGATTACAACCTGATACTAATCACACAGGCATCTTGTTAAAGTTATCTTATCTTAGCTATCTCTTATTTAGTGGAGGAAAACAATTGTGACATCAGTTATGACATCACTTATGCGACTCTGGGATTTGTAGTCTTTCTAGTTGCGTAATTTTCATAGTCTTATATTTCAACAGTTTTACGACAAACTGTGACTGTTTTGACATGGAAATGATTTTTTAAGATTGACAAACATCATATGTGTAATTCATGGCACAATTCAAACGGGATCGAAAGATACGCTTTCTCTCCCCATTGACTTCAATACATAATTTTTCCAAAATAAGGTCCCATGGGTCGGAAGTAGATGGGCGGGACTTCGCCTCTCTATAGAGAGGCGAAGTCCCTCCCCTTCCGGTGGACCTCCATGGGACCTTATTTTGAAAAAATGATGTATTGAAGTCAATGGGGAGAGAAAGTGTATCTTTCGATCCCGTTTGAATTGTGCCATGAATTACACATATGATGTTTGTCAATCTTAAAAAATCATTTTGCAAGTCAAAGAAATGAAAATGTGTGAACTGTGAAGTAACACGTTTTTTTGTGTGAAACGCTCAATGAACTACATCTCTGGTCTCGCACACGTCACCAACACCAAGATGGCCGTCACGTTAGCACATTTCACCTCTTTCTTTCAGAATAAGGTGAAAAGTATTAAAAGAGGTGAAAATCACTACAAGTCTGGGCATGTTGAGAACTGTAGTGTACATACGAAAAAGGGGAGTTACTCGGTTCCGTAAGAGCCAGCATGCGGGACCGGCTTTACAAGGTTTCGGTGAGTAAGACGAGTGTAATGTGTAATGTTAATGACAATACTTATGCGACTCTGGGATTTGTAGTCTTTCTAGTTTGCGTACTTTTCATAGTCTTATATTTCAACAGTTTTACGACAAACTGTGACTGTTTTGACATGGAAATGATTTTTTAAGATTGACAAACATGTGTAATTCAAGGCACAATTCAAACAGGATCGAAAGATACGTTTTCTCTCCCATTGACTTCAATACATAATTTTTCTGAAATAAGGTCCCATGGGACGGAAGTAGAAGGGCGGGACTTCGCCTCTCTATAACTATGTTACACCCGCGCTTCTATTGGCTAGTGCTCCGACACATTGTATGTGATAGGTTAACGATCTCTAAGCAGCTGACCAATCACAACATAGCCAGCTAGCTAACCAATCAGAGCGGACTGGGCTCTGGTTTCAGACAGAAGGTGAAAAGAGGTGCTGCAGCACAGGCACTATGAGAAAAATAAAACCTTTTTCAACATTAAAGCATGGAAAACATTTCACAGTAGAGACACAAAATATAGTTATGAAACCTGACAATGAGCATAATAGGGCCCCTTTAATGTAGGTCTACTAAACTACTACTAAGTCCTTCATTATCCTTCTTGAACTAAAGAGTTCAAATTTAGAACATAAACTCCTGCCAACTTAGTACGACGAGTAAAATATGATTTATTATGTTGCATAAATATAACAATGTCAATCATATCATTCTTAAATAATGGACAACTACTGTACATATTTTCATGGCATTTATATCAATGATATCAGCTGTGAAGGCCCCTGTGTTCCTGTCACCTGTCAACGGGTCGATTTGTTCTGTCAACCTCTATCAAGATTATTTTCTAAATCGACCTCACATCTCTCCTCGCCCGCTCTCTGCCAGCTGAACTGAATTGGCCCCTGATCCCACCTGTTGCACAGCCTCCGTGCGTAAATGTGAGACTATTCTCAGTTTCACAGGTCACAAAACAGTTTAGATTATTTATATCTGTCTAATAGCTGCTGGCGGGTGTGCTGAAAAATAATTAATGTGGTGTAAATATAATGAGGTTGTATTTGTATCCATAATTTGAGTTAAAAAACAAACAACAGCCTAATGAGTTGACTTTGAGCTGCTGTGTTGTTGGTGCAACACTTTTAATGTGTGTTATGTTTATCAGAAGTTGCAATTAAAGCAGTTATCTTTTTAAGCAGGACTTGACTGCAAAATTGTACAAATAATTTGGTATTTTTCTAATTGATATGTAAAGTTTGTTAGGCAATATCCTCTTATGAAAACACGCCTTATCACCCATTCACTGCTCTGCTGAAAGAAACACTATGAACCGTCTATTTAAAACATGCCCTTTTACACTACTTTTATATTTTTGTCTGACTCAAGATAAATGTGGCTTTAGCTGTTCAGTCATATATGTATTGATACATTTGACTGAATGGATGAGTAGGAATAATAACACAAAGAACAGCAAATGGATCTGACATGTATTTGCAAAAACTGTTTTTCATTTGATACAACTGGCTGCTCAATTTGATTTTATCTACTGACAGCGATGCAAAGCAACTGAATTAGATTGTTAGATCTTAAGAGAAACTTAATACTTTACATAGTGGTGAGTTTCCTGCTATTTCGAACGGATTTTCTGAACGTTCCTGTAACTCCCCATATACTCACAACTATTTTTAGCCAAAGCTGAAAGCAACCAGTGGAGGAAGAAGTACTCAGACCTTGTATTCAATGAATAGTATCAAAAGTTCATTCTTAACAGCAGAATAAAATATACGAAATACATTTTAAAGTACAATAAAAGTACAATATTTACACTCACATAGTAGTGGTTTAGGACTGCACAAAAAAGATATATCAAGCACCGTAGAATTGTACATAAATACAATAACATTTCAGGACTGAGATAAATCCTAAATATCATGATACTACTTGAACTGGACAAATTGCCATAACAAAAGCAGCTTCTTTTAATGTAATGACTAGGTCAGCCAAGGAACAAGCAATAAACAGGTTGAGACGAAAAATCCCCAGCAGCAACAGACTGACACAGGTGAGAGAGAAAAGAGCAAGAAGTCGAGGGGTGGGGGGGAATATAACCCAACATTGAATACTTTGAGGTTTTGAAGTCTTAATCGGACAAATAAGACATTTTGTGACTTTACCTCAAGCAGATTGTGATATTTTCCCAGTTAATTAAAGTCCATAACACATAAGAAATACGAACAGCAAAAGTGACTAAGTGTACTACCACCTTAAGTCAGAGTATTACTCCCCTAATAATGCTCCCTTTACTTTGATACATTTATCTAGTTAAATATATTAAATTGAGCAATAGCAGAGTACATCTCACTGTTCTGCATAGACATATAAAAGAATAGCGACCAAATCCTTTCAGTCACACTTCCTCAATCCTAAGTAAGCAATTGCTGTAAAATGTAATTAAACGGGCCAAGATCCTTATTAACTTTAGACCTCAAAGTGAAACTCAAAGGGAGTCATAATTGGTGGTGAAGGCAGCCAGCTAACAGCTTGCAAATTGAGGAGGTAATGCTAAAATGTCCCACTGCAAGACATTTGATATGTGGCTTCTTGTTAGGGATGCATATCGTTGGCTTTTTTACGATACCGATACCACTAAACGATACCGATACTCGACCGATACATATCGTGATACTTTCATGTTGCATAAGGGGAAATTGAAGCACTTTATGCTATAGTTAACATGTCAAATGAATATTACAATTAATTGTGGGACTTCAACCTTTTAGTACTGAACAAGCAATGAAAAACACGTTTGACAACACGGGCTTGAAGACTGTACATTCCTGTACTCTGATTTTATCTGACAGTAGCAAATGTTTTGAGAGGTTGGATGTGTTGCCGCCTTTCCCAGAAATAAACTTCTTGCAGTGGTTACAGACCCCACCATTCAGACTGGCAGTGGTTACAGACCCCACCATTCAGACTGGCAGTGGTTACAGACCCCACCATTCAGACTGGCAGTCATATGCAGCCACACTTTAGATTTTCGTGCCGACATCGAGCTAATGAAAAAACGAAAACTAACCGAAAGGCACAGACGTTCAGGAGGAAGGTGAAGAGCGTTGCTTGGCAATCAAGCCAATCACCGAAGCCGTTGCAAGACGCGCAATCTGATTGGCTGGCGGTTTGGGCGTGGGTTTAAGGATATTACGCCTCACTTTATATATATAAAAAATAAAAAAATAGAAAAAGTATCGAAAACCAGATCTGATTTCGGTACGGTATACCGGTATACAGTAACCGGTATTTCGGTAATACCGGGAACCGGTATGCACCCCTACTTTTTGTTATGCATTTTTGGTCTGAATGCTGAATTTGTGCCACTGACTGTTGGTTTATTTAATCATCACTGTTTTTATAAAGGTCTGTGATTACTACAAAGTAAAATCATCATCGTTAATTGATATATATTACATGATTTGTAGACAGAGTTTTGATGTCTGGGAGTG